>NC_088259.1:12583754-12828754 GCF_036013445.1 Caloenas nicobarica
TTTGTGGGCTTTTAAACTTTATTATTGTTTCTCATATAGTACAGACAGTTCTTAAGCAAATGGTTTTGTCACCTGGTACATTCTCACCATATGCAGTTCCTACACCGTGCATTTGGAGAGATGGACACAAATAAAAATAGAGACACAGTAAGACAGATGTCCTGAAGTCATAAATAACAAGGAAATGGTCTTACTGGCAATAAGAATTACAAGAAAGCCCTTGGAGCTCCTCATTTCCAGTCAGTTCATTTTTTCTTGGTTGTGGGTTGGCTGCTTGGGAGATAAGAAGTTGACAGCACAAAAAGCAGTTCCCACGTACAGCAATGAATGCTGAAGGAGAAGGCGCACTGAAATATCAGCCAGCTCCTGCAGCCAACAAGCTGCCGAGACTTGCCAACCCTCCAACCACTCTGTGCAATATTCAGCACATTTTTTTAATCTGCAGTCAATATTTTAATTATGCTAACTGTTCTGTGGAATAACGTGGTTATTTCTCCCAGAGCCTGATAGCTTGAGGCCAGGCCATGCAATTACATAGAGGATGTCTGCAAAATATAAACAGCTAAGAGCCAAATCAAGACTCTCCAAATCAGCAGGGAGAAATGAGCAACAGCTTAACTAACTGCATAGTGTGGAAGGATGAGGGATGGTTGTTATACAGGGTCAAGTAAGCACAAGCTTCACCCACAGCACCCTAACCCTACCCGGTCTCTGCTTGGCCATCGCTTCAGAGACAGATCAACTGGTCCCACAGTCCCACAAGGAGACAGTCATCAGCCCTGTGGGGCCAGAGGATTTTGCTCTGGCTGAGGCTTGTTGACTGCCCGTATCAAAATTACTTTCAAGTCCCTGCTGTTACCCCATTGAGGGCAAAGGCTTCTGTACTGGAGCTCCAGATCCAAACCAAATTCCTCATACATCACTCAGTTGTCATCTCCTGTCAAAGGGGTGGAAATGAATGTGGCTGTGCCCCTGCTGATGATGCTGGGCAAGTGTTTCTTACAATGTTGGCTGGGGTAATTTCTAGAGGTCCTAACAGTGGTCAAATGTGTGAATGGTTTGATGTATGACACATCCCAAATCAGATGAGAGCGGAGGTTCTGACCTGATGGCTACTGCTCTGCGGTACTGCTCTGGTATGCAGAGTAAACCAGGCAACACAGAAAAAGGAAACAAACCATAATATTCATTACATTTGGCTGCAGAGTCTGACCCCTCAGAAAGTCAGAGCATCCGCAGCTTCTGTTTACATCAGCAGCAGTTGCAGTGATCAGTGTTTCTGAAAAACGCCCCATTGCTTTCTTCTTTAAAATATTGTGGTGACATAAATAGACTACTCTTCCTGTTAGTCCCTTCTCTATGGGAATTATGCAGGGATTGCGCAGTTTTTCTGCACATAGAAGCTCTCCCATTTACAGGTGTTAGGTCCTGACTATCCCATCCAGCCTCTCACAGAAGTGGGGCAGGTTTGCTGGGAGTGCTGTGAAGTTTGTGTCCTGGATGTGTGATGGAAGAGTGCCCCGTGCCTGCACACAGCCTTCATTTGTCCAGCAGATGGTTTTGGTGCTCAGACACTCACGTCTGGGTGATCAGTGTTGTGAGTTTGAGCATTGAGTTCACTTAGTTGGGTCTGCCTTCTTGGGTTCTTCATGACAAGCCAAAGAGTCTGTAGCTTGATGCCTGCGTTGCTGATTACAGCAGCTACAGGCTGCACTCTGCAAGCTGGTGTAGGGCAGCTGGGAACATCAGGGATGCAGAGCCAAGTTACACTGACCTTGCCATGGAGAGAGGCTGTAAGAGACAGGGGTTGCCCTCTTGTGACACACAAATTGCAGCAAGAAGTTTATGGGAAGATGAAGGATGCTGAATTTTAATGTGCTGGGAATTTTGGTAACTTAAATTCATGGTAATGGAAGTTGTGCCTTGCTAAATCCTCTGTGTACTCTGTTAGTAGAAGGACCACTGAAAAATCTGCAACCTGCAGGCAGTTTAAAAATAACACAGCAGACAAGAGCTGCAGGCGAATTTGTAAGGCGGGCGTGCTCTGTTTTCTGATGAACTGGCTTGTAATGCAGCTCTGCATGTTCTCCCCTCTATTGTCATTGCATCTGTCTTTGCAACTCAGATACAGAGTTAAAAAAGGAAAAAAAGTTCCCTTTAGTCCACTACAGAGAGTAGAGACAGTGAGTGGGATCAAAATGACCATTGTTTCTTTTAGGATAGGGGTGCCTTTACCATTACTGACTTTCAGTGCTGCCTAGGATTAGTGTCTACCCCCAAAAAGGGTGTTAAGGAGGATGTCACAGAGAGAGCTGAGCTTTTAAAGGGTTCATGTCTACTACCGGTCAGTCCCAAATCACGCAAGCCAGACTTCTGTGAGGTCAGCCAAGAAACAGCACTTCTCTACAAAGGGTGCTCTATACAGAGGGTGCTTTTTATCTAGTGGAAGAAACCTGCAGGGGAAAGAAGGCAGAAAGGTTGTCTTGGTTTAGAGTAAAGACTCTGCTGAGCTTTGGGAAAGAAAATTAGCAGCAAACAAACACCCTTTTCCTCAGTTTAGCATCCTAAAAGAGGAAGAACTGATCACAATGATTGAATCTGCAGGGCAGGGGTAAATTGATGTCTGGGAGCCTCTGCACACTTCTGTTATGTTCCAGAGAAGCAGAGCTCAAACTGAAGAGCTTTTTTATCACACTGGTTAGATGTGTCCTGTGATGGAGCTCTTCCTTGTCCTAAAGATGTTTTCCATCACCTGCATTTCTGCAGACATGTTCTCTCTCTTGACTGTCTTTGAAAGAAAACTGCAGTAGAATGTTCCAGTTTAAAGTTTCCATTTCAGTTTTTTGAACATATAGTATTTTGAATTAGAAATTAGAAAAAAGCTATTGATGCACTTGAAATTTATTTAATTTTTGAAGGCCTTTGTATTTGGAGCTATGAATGTTTAGATATAGATATTGTTTTGGGCTGGTTTGGAAAAAAATACACATAATCCTTTGTAAAACAGAAAACCTAGTTCCTAACGGTTGTTATTTAGAAAAGGCAAGGTACTTATACTACATTATTGAATGTAATCATAAGCTAATTTTGGATACGCAGCTGCTGACGTGACACAGATTGTTGCTCTGACACATCATATTTGTTACACCAGAAAAATATTGAAGCAAAGTAGGGAAAATTACAGGATTGAAGTGCAAATTCAGACATTTACCAATCCAAATTTTTAGGTTTTGTATGGTCAACAGTGTCGGTAAAAATGGCTTGAATTCTTATCTCTCTATTCTCGAAACTCTAATCCTTTATGTTCGTGATTTCCCGCCTTGGATTTCATCTCACTCGTTTTAATCCCATAAGGAAGCAGATGGTTAGTGAGCCAGGTTCATCCACATGATAACTACGTCATTCATCAAGTTACCTTGGGGGGAAAATCTGGCATAGTAAATTTGTACAGACTTCAGACTCACGGAGATGCACAAAGGCAGAGTGAAAATACTAAGAGAAATGGCAGAATGACAAAGGGTAATAGAGTCCTTTATAAGCACCATACCCAAACCAGCTCTGCGTTCAGCTTCCACTGGCACAGCCTGGTCTTGGGTTGTATCACGTTTCTTTTAGCCAGGTGGTATGAATCCTGATTAGGTTTTTATACTTCCCTGCATGAAAATGCCAGTTACTGTGCTTTCCTTTCTACGCTTCGTGTGGTTTCCAGAGTCTGAGCTTCCATTTTCACTCCACAATCAAACAGTTGCCTTGTATCCTTGTTCTATAATTTCCACTGCTCCTTAGTATGTTAAATTATGATTTAACATTTTTCTTTAATTGAAGGAGGAAAACATAATTTGTGGGCGGTAGAAGGGGGATGTGCTTGCTAAGGAAGTTTATTTCCATTCTGCCTTGCTGAGCTTCCCTTCAAAGTATTTGGATTTTAAATGAGCTTTAGATGAAAAGAACGAGGAAACAGATTATACTTATCAAATGAAAGAAAGCAGGAACATGGCAACTCCAGCTAAATCTCTTAGATAAAAATATGCTTTATATGCTTGAGATTTGTGATTTCTTCCAGAAAATGTTCTTTCGAGAAGTTGACATATCACCTAACAGCATTACTGCCATATGAGCCAAGGTGCAAAGAAATTAATCAGGAGCCTTTCCTGCTTTTGGATCATTGTGTCAAGTCCCAATAGCACTTTCTGTGATTTACAGTCCACAGTGTGACATTAGCAATTCATTAACAAAATAAGTTTTTCAGTGTTCGCATAAAGGAACCCACAACATGCTTTACCTGGATAAGGAAGAACTAAATAACAGTAAGAAAATGAGACTAATGAAGGATTGCTGTATAATCACAGTTAATGCAGTTATCTAAGCCTGTACAATATCTTCTTCCAAGAGGAGAAACTTGATGTTTGCCTCTTACCATTGAGAGCTTGCTCAGACAGAGCAGCATCTCCTGAGATTCACAAAAAATCTATCCAAATAAAGTCAAATGAGCAGCATCTCTGCAGAGGGCCAGGAGCCAGACTGTGCACCAAACCCGGTCCATCCTGCATCTGCAAAGGGTTTTGTACCACACAGGTCTTACAAATCCCCCAGATGGGGCAGTTTCTCCAAGGCTATCAGAGAGATGCTGTTCTGTAGAGCACAGGGAGGCCAAGCCCAGGAGGGAGGTGCAGGAATGGCTCGAATTAGGCTTCCCAGGCATTCATAGTACTAAAGCTGTTGTCTGCACTGCAGGACCAGTGTTTCATCACCTGCAGTTGTTTAATTAGCTGTAGCCTTGCTGCAAACCTGTTGAAAGGATGTTTTTTATAGCTTCCTCAGGGAGCCTGCAGTCTGGAACACACCCTGTGCTGTCTCCAAGAGGCACCTTCCAATCCATTTCACTGCAGCTCATCCCTGACAGCAGTTACACTTAGAGGGACAGGTAACACCCAGGGAATGCAGCGGTACAAGAGCACCATGCTTGCTAACTGGGAACTGTGCATTGCTTTGTTCTGGGAATCATGCACCAGAATTGACCTGTTTAGAGGTTCTTCTTTTCATGGGAGTCTATGTCTGTCAAATATATGGTCAGCTCTCACTTTATATCCATCCCAAACTTACATATTAGTGAAATAATAAAATCCTCATGTCCTATGCACTTTTATGCCCTTGTAATTTAATTTGTGATTTCCTTCTTTCCTGGAACCCACCACAGCTCTCTGTTGGTGCCCTGTCACTGTTCAGTGCCACCACTGCAGATAGAAAACATTCTTCTTTGCTTTGTGAAATGCAAGACCTTCTGCATTTTTTTAACCTTTATCACTCCTGCTGCTTTGCACTTTCACTTTCCTTACAACTATTGGCAACAAATACACATTAGTGAACAGTCTCTGGTTCATATTCCAGGCCTGCTACACAGAATAGGACAGAGATTTGGAAGAAGAAATACTTAACAAAAATCTGACATAAACCAGAACAGCTAGAGAGAAAGGTAGATAGAAAACAGGCACAGTGACTCAATTCAACTTTTGTGTAAAAGTTACACATCCAGTTTGGCTCCTTGTATAAGCGTTATAAAACTGCCAGTGATTTCTACATTTGGTTGGTATGTAAATTGTGACGAAACTCTTCTTAGGAGGTCACATCACCTGAATGAATGGCTAAATGCTTTCTAGAGATGGCTTGGTCTGCTGCATGTAACATTCTGTAAATATGAGAAACATGTAGGAAATCCTTTGAGGGGAGCATTGCTTTTAAAGATCCATTTATCCCACTGTCTACTGGTGTTTTCCAAAGAGGCAATTATACTAAATACTTGGCAGCCTTCAAAAGACAGCAAAGTACCGCAAACCCTCTGTTGTCAACATCCTTGAAAAGACACGTGTATGTGCATACTCACAGGGTGGGAATAGGGCAGGATGAAGTCCCTGTGGGCAATGGCACTTCTCACCTGTTAAATCTTGTCATAAAGTTAACATTAGCTGCTCCTTACCATGGCACTATCTCAAGGCTCACGTAAGGGCTTTAAAGCACTGATCTAACAAAACTGCAACATGCTTAACTGTAGAGATTTGATCATCTTTAAAAATTAATGAGTCCCTGAGAGGTCCATAATCTGAAAATTGAGATTCCGCTTCCAAATTGATGGGCTCTGGTTAACAATCTAAAGTGCAAATAGAACAATATGCCTCCTAAAATGAAATTCTTTACCGGTCGAGGGCCAAGAGAAATATTTGCTTATCAAATTTACTTTAGTGATTATCACTGTTTGTCTGAAACAAGACTACAATCTGTTCCTAATGGGAGTGGCAGGATCTTCAGGGCAAAGAATGAACATGGAGATTAATCAAAATACTTAAATCTGTGTCCTCTGCAGCTCTTGGAATGACTTCCATTCTAGGTTGTTTTCTTCTTGTATTATAGGAGCTAGGAAAAATAAACTACTGAGTTGTAATTCTTCCCCTGTGTAAGCAATAGAAGAATAGAGAGACAATGTCCCACATGGCAACAGCAAAATGAGAATTTGGCAGGAGAACTGTGGCCTCTGTCCATTAGGTCTCTGTGTCACCCAGCAGCCAAGCGGGAAGAACAATTATGAAAGTAACTGCTATTCCTTTTGCTAATGTAATATATGGGCTGTGTATACGTTAGCAAGTAATGCAGCCCATTAGAAGTGGGTCTGAGAACAGCTGGTGCTGAGGACTCAACATCTTCTGGCATGCATTTGTTAAGCAGTGTGATCTTGTGACTCTAACTTGACAGAGAACAAGCTCTTTCCTTACAATACGCAAACAACATCCTTCTATAAAACAAAAATGCCAACCAAACCAACCAACCATCCTCCCAAAAATGAACTAATTCTTGTATTTTCTTTCCAGAAGAAGGGTAAATATCATGATTTCTCTCACTAAATCACAAGATTCAAAAGTCCCTAAATACTCATGCATGAGTTGTTGGTACTAAAAGTCACTAACTTTCATCAAGACTTTGGCTCTTAAGTTTTTGGTAAAGTAACAATTCCTTTGTATTATGTTTTAGCCCATCATACAGCTTATCTGAAATATCCATATACTACACTTGGTTGTTATATATCCTGCTGTCCAGGATGTTACAGATCTTCTTAGAGCCCTTCAGCAAGACATTTTAACATCAACGAAATTGCTATGCATAAATTAACAAAATAGATACAATGACAACTTCAAACTTGCTAGAATGATGCTATGGTTGTGACAGAAGAAGAAAGTTTACTGTAATACACAGATGGAAGAGCTTCTTTTAACTTGATCTTTTCTAAGGTTTATAGTGCGCTGAATTCAGTGGAGAAAAGGCTTTGCATTTAACCAACATTGAGCCGTGTCTAGGGAGTACAAGATTACACTTGCATTCTGCTGGTCAGTGCTTATGCAAAAGAACAAAATTAACTACTGTTTTCAAAATTAAAAGCATATCAGGAGCCTGTGTCTTTGTACAGACAAGTTCTGTTAATTTTACTAGCAACAGGTTTTAAATTCACATGGGTTTTTTTAAGACTAACAATCTCAGGGAGTTCTTTGGTCTCCAGCTCTTGATTTTCATTTGGGTCATACTTTTGAGAAAGAATCATCTAATGAATGTTTTTCTAACATTTGCCTTTCATCAGCAAGAATATTTGGACTTTTTCCTTGTTTCATTCTTTAAAAAAGTTTAAAAAAGGCAAAATGCATAACCAGATCTGTGACAAAAATTTCATTTTAAAACCACCATGGAAAATGAACTGAATTTCTATTTCAGTGCATGAGGTTTTTATTAAACAAGTAAATAATAGTCTTGTTCATTTCAACCATATCCTGGGCCTGTTTTTATAAGTCTTACAAAGCCCAAATAGCACAGAAGGAAAACCAACATGGAATATTTTTACCCCGTCTGACCTAAATTTATGTATTTTTTAGTTCTTCCAAGAGAAAGAAAAGTGGAATAAGTGCTCCCTCTTCTCAGTTTCTTTTCAGCTTTCATATTATAACTGTGTTCTCAGCTGCTTGCATGAGTCATGGAGAGCTGGAAACTAGACCCCCCCAATATCATAATAACTGCTTCCTCACGAGGAAGCCTATGTGTGTTTTGGGATATTACCACTAAAAAGCCACAAAAATCTCCTGAAAGCTTCGTGCCAGAAACCTACATGGGATCTAACAGAGGAAGTGCCAATATCTTAGCTGCCAAACTGATCACTTATGAGTGTATCGAACACTAAGATATTTAAAGGTTTCCATATCACTCTGTCTTGGAATTTATGCCATTCAGTATTCGCAGAGGTTTCAGACTGCTGTTGACTTTGTGGATTGTTTTGTGTAATGACGGTATTGAATTTCACTGGTCTAGGCATAATTTGGATGTCATCCTGTGATGTTCCCAGAAACTTTAAAATCCAGAGGCTTTTCTGAGAACTGGAAGGGTGTTCGGTGCTCACTAGGCTGATCCATTCTGTTCCAAGCTAACACGTTCATCATTGCCTGCTCCTTCCTCTCCAGTGTAAGGTATATCCAGACTAAATCTCTGTTTGAAGCTACCTATAGTATTATATTTAGAAACAAAAGGGGAGGATCATGGCAGAAAACTATTCTTCATTCTGAAATCCTGTAATTTTTTTTTAGAATAAGCCAGGTCCCTCCTACTTTGGCTCATGTCTAGACTGAGCAGAGCATATCAAACCAGGTTAAGGATCTTCTGCAGCAAGACAGGAAAAAGAAAGGAAGGCCAACTTAGTCAAGCATAAGCCAAAGTCATTGGCAGGTCAAATGGATTCGTATTGCAAACCTAACAGTAAAAAAATGGTTGTGAAACACATCAACAGAGGGTATTGGTACCAAATGTGCCTGTCAGCTCTATTGTGTTTATAGGCATGTATTATTATGTCTTATACTGCCCAGTTTCAGTCATGTTAGCCTGAGCTTACTTGTCTCAAATATAGAGCTTCAGTCCTAAATTTCGGAACGTAAGATCAGACAAGGAGTCTGTGACACTGGAATTACATCTCCCCATCAGAGACCATTCCCTTTCTCACCGGGCTGCCCTTCCTCTTCTCTATACACATTCTGCTTTTACACCCAGCTCTGGTTTTCGCTATCGTTTCACCACTTGCACAGATCTATGTAACCTGCAGGCAGCCATCTCTCCCTGCTCAGTACAGTTTACTGATCCTCTGGACAATAACAGTCTGGCTTTAATCAAGACTATGCAGGAAAAGCTTTTCTTCTCAGAGAAAGCTTTTAGACATTACAAGTGTTCAGGATAGGTTTACTACACTGGGTAATGAAGCAGAGCTAAAAATACCATCTGTTCCTTTGACATTGCCCATTCATTACAATAAATGACTGAAATTTCTGTGACTGCAGAACAAAACATGTTTTATGTTTTTGCTTTTAAGTGAAGATGTGTATAAAGCTCCTTGCCACTTGGAATATCTTCTTAGTGTTTTGCATAAGAGGATAACAAAGTTTATTTGGAAAACACAGAAAAGCCTACGGCTTGTTTTCCTCTCATTTTCTTAAATGAATGAGGAGAGATCTTAGACTGCGAGATCACAGCAGTTTAACTGGCCAAACTTTCTCCATTATGAGAAAATATAGTGAGGAAATCTGCTGAGACTGCCCTTCAGAACATCACCTCTTCTTGGCAATTCAATGCACTGTATAACCAGAAGTCCTTTCAATCATCTTCAGGCCTCTGATGCAATCTGTGTAAGTCTGTTTCAACAGCTGAGATGAAATTATCAAAGCATGAGAAAGAACTGACACAGAGGACCAGATTGTTTGAAGATGTTTATTTTAAGCCATTTCACATAGTCTCATTCACTATTTTTGTTTTTTGAACTCAGAGAAAGAGAGAAAATTTTTTTCTCCAGTAATCAAACTCTGAAGGCGGATGCTCTTGCCTGCACAATGAAAGATCTTACAATATTTTAAAATGTATTAAAAAAAAAATTAAAAAGCTCATGTAATTTCTTCCTTTCAAGTGCTGAAATGATCTAATGCTATTAATAGAAGATTTTTTTCTCTGTGGAAAATTTATTCTTCTATTTAAAACTACTGGGCAAAAGCTTGAAAGAGCAAAAAAATATGATTCTGACATCTGGCTATCAGTATAGCCTTTGGGTGATGAGTTCAGATAGTGGCTCTAAAAGAAATACATTTATTTGGAAATAAGGCAGAATGATGGACAAGACATCCTTTCTCCACACAGTTGCATGTGGTGGCTGCATACATGCTGGAAGCCCACGCAGCTTGTCCCTTAGTGCTGAGGGAAGAGAATTTGAGGGTATCGGATCAATAGCACTGAAAAACACAGATTTTTTTCCATGCACAGAAATAGGTGCAGCTAATGAAGCAGCATAACTTCCCCACGCTGCTGATCTACAAAACCTAACCCTGACCTAAATGGCCTGTGATTAGCAGAGCAGGTGGTCGTTTGTCCCCGTGATCTTCTTGCAGAGGTTTGAAATTGATACTCACTGTGGTGACATTTCGTGTGGGCACAGGGCTAAGAATTCCTGTCACAATAAATCAGCAAACAGAATACCTCCCTAGGAGTCTAAAGAGGACATTTTATGCCGAATGGCTCACATCCTGCTTCCAGGCACCTGATCCATTCAGCTTTACTTTTTTGTCATGTGCTGGTGCTCAGTGATTTTTTTCACACACCGACCACACAGCTCAGGTGCCATTCCAGCCATTCACTCTGAAGTTATGAGAGTTACATGTCTTGTGCATTCCTGGTGGGATCACTCAGAGATCATATTTGCAAAAACATATGGGTATGTTACCCAAAACACATGATTCGCAATAAAACCACTAAAACTAGAACGGAATGCTTAAAGCTGAAAATAAAACATCATATGATTTTGTTCTTTGTTTTATAAGGAAATGGAAATGAGATATTTGTAAAATGTACAGTGGACCATTGTGCTAGAGATCTCTGAGTAACTCAAACAAGCCAGAGTGCTTAAATATCACTGCAGCATTTGTACAGGAATGAGCTCTAAAATGGAGATCCAAGAGGTGCTACCAGTTAGCAGGGTGCTGGGTGGGAGTACCTTTACATTTCCATGATCTATGAATGGCATCGAATTAGGTACAGCAGCTCAGATTCCCTAACACAACTTTTCTTCTGCAAGGTAGATAAACCCTTGGAAGATACAGACATGAACAAGTAGGCCTTGGTTTACAAAGTCTTGGGCTGGTATCCAGTGAATATAGTTTCAGGACATTTGGCATCAGATCAAAGCTGTCATGGTCCAAATGGTGTAAAGCATAGATCCAGTAGAAATTCATTCTGCCATCTCAAATGTGTTAAAAAAATGTTGATCAGTCACATTTATTCCTGCAAGGTTTTTGCTGGATCAGGTATCATTTGTCTGCGCCACTTGTGCTTTTTGTTGTATCAAGCATTGTCTGTCTTCCCACAGCTGGCATCAATCTGGCATAAAAGCACAGAACTGGCATAAACTGTATCACAGCTCTGGCTGATTTGACAGCAATATGATCATTTGCCCACGCCTGATCTGGAGGAAACCTGTGCTGCTGTTAAAAACAATTGTGCACAGGTCTGGCGTTAACATCAGCCTCTCACACGATGGCAGAGCCTGTCTGTGCCAATAGGTGATGTGAAACTCATGGAATGTCTCTGCCTCCCACCCCAGCCCAGAGGTCTGTGTGGCAAGAAGCAAAATGAGACACCACATGGTGGCTCGAGTCTCACGCCAGATCACTCCTGCTCAGTGACCTCAACTTTCAACAGCAGCTATGTGCAACACAAACAGCAGGGAGGTATTTTGCAGGGCCTGAGCCTGTGCTGTGCAGCTGCATCCAGCGAGGCAGCAGGGTGATGCCAAACAATTCCATTTGCAGAGCAAACTAGACCACCCTTTTCCTCACGTTTGCTTATCTTTGGTTTTGGCTTTGGGCTTTTTGCTTGCACACTACAAATGCAGGCATGATCCACCCTCACCAAATTCAGTAGATATTCTATAGTGTGTCTATGTCTACATGTGTATCTATACAGTACACATGTATGCATGCAATATTATAATTTATATTACATAATTACATATTAAAAAATCTAAAAATCAAAGAGTCTGCTGGTAATATGGATTTGATTGTTAAATAGATACTTCTCATGTAGCTCAGAGTGGGAGAGGTTTTGGGAGCTTGATTTTAGGGTGGTGTAGTCAGCACCAGAGATCTTGTAAATCCAACTAAGCTACCTGGCAGGTGTGTCCTAGCAAAACCCACTGCAAAGTCTGAGTAGCTCAGCCACGCTGTTTCTGACCCATTCTAAATAATACACCTAATTCATCCTATTAGCGTGTATGATGACTTTCAAATAAAACAAGATAAGGCACAAGTTAGAAGTGCCTTAGTGCTTCTTAGTATTTAGTAGTGCTACTTAGTATTTAGTCAACATTAAAAGTGAAAAGCTGTGACAGTTGGTATCTCCCAAGCCCAAACTGGCAAAACCAGCTGAAAAAACCCAAATGTTCCTGCTTCAAATTGCAAACTTTTCTTATTTGTTGAAAATGTTCCAAGGGTCACTGCAGGGTACACTTAGCCTGCCTAAAGGCAGGCTTAACTTATGTTTTGACCATTTCAGAAGAAAAACAACTCCCTTCCTCGATGATGCACTTTGCCACTCAGCAAATTTTACCATGGCAATTGTAAAGCCACTTGAGACACCCAAACTCTTTAGCAAAGTGGTTCTCAGCATCTTGTTCTACAAACAAACACGGATACTCTATGGTCATTAAAAAATTTTAAAAAACTCCATATGAAATTGCTTAGTATCCTGTATTAGTATCAGGTTTTCCATTCGTTATGTTAATATAACAGCTGAGTCTTACATAATACTTTCCTGTACCCAAGTGCTTGAAAAGGAGCAAAGTAGTGTGACCTGTCTCAGGTATAACAAGTGCTGGAAAGAGAATCTTCACCTCTGAATATTGGTCCAGCACTCCGCCTTTCAGCTCTCTAGCTAAATCCTTCAGCCCAGCAAATTCTGACTGCACTCACGGGCTGAGGAAGCTCCAGAGTTGCCCAGTGGGATGATGTGTCTTGTCTTGCTATGAACATGAGAGAATTCAGAAGCTGGGAGGTCAGTATTATCTGGAGTGAGCGGAAGCTGAAGATGCACAAATGGATAATGTACCTGTGTTTTTTCAAACAGGCTTGAATGGTGTGTAAAATGCACTGATAGTCACAGAAAAATATTGTCAGTGATTTTAGGATGCAGATGTGAATGAAGTATGTGCATATTTAGACCTAATTTGATATGTGGTTGCCACTGCTCTATGTATGAACCATATATTGGCTATATTCTTGGCCAGTTGTATGTACGTGTAACCACTCAGTTACACAAGCAAAACCAAGGATTGCTACTATATGACTTTTGCAGACTCATTTAATCATCTCTTTGACATTGTGGCCTTGGATTCAGTGCAAACAGAAGGACAACTTCACAGTTCTCACAATTTGCAGCATGAGACCTTGCTATTCAAGCATAATTTCTTGCCATGATTTTTCTCAAAATAGATTAATCCTTGTAGAAAATGCGAGAAGGGGCTAATGAGGGTTGAGGCACAGATGGGATGGCACTAGTAGTTACTTTATACAAACACAACGAAGTAATAGTTTCTAGCATGACATTTAATAAAATCAAGCCCTACTAGCATGCACAGCTATAGGGGAATTTATGTTGAAGCCAAATATGATGCTGCCTCGCTGTCTTCAGTGGAAATATGTGACACGTGGTCTATCTCATCTCATCTATCCTCCACCACAAAAACCCCCTCTGATTAATACTTTTGTTGTGAAACGACTTGTTTCAGCTTCCTTCTGTTTATCAAAGTATGAAATGCTGAACATTTCCTTCAAATGGAATTTTTTAAAATACTTTTTCAGCACCGCCAGCATTCACACAGTTCCAAGGGTCTCTAGATTTGCAGATCATTGCGGTTGGCCTCTCATTTTATTCATTGTAATTGGGTTTCGCTGTGCTATTCTCTTTGGAGTATAACATTTATCGCCTTCCGGATTATTGTTAAATGCTGTATTGAAAGGGAATTATCACCTACCTTCTATCTTCCTTAGAGGAATAAGAAAAACTGGGAAAAGTTGTTGTTATCTGGGGTAATGGGAGAGCTGGGAGGATCCTGCTGGTTTTCTCTTCTTTGAGCAGCAGTTCACAGCTGACTCCCAGCGGCAGCGCAGGTGGAACACACCAGGTACAGCGTACGCAGGGCACTGTGCCTGTGCCGCTCAAATACACCCAGTCCTATTTTTCTGAAAATGAGGGAGAAGACTTCTGGCTTGCTGACATGGGGAGAGAAGAAGTCCCTGGCCTGTATCACTATTGCTAAGTGTCTGAATTGTAACATTGTCTTGAAAATTGCATTCCCCTCTCTCCCACGCTTTTTTTTTAATTATTATTATTAGTGGGAGAGGGGCAAGGAAAGGGGAGAAAATTCTTGGATCTCCTTGGCTGTCTGTTTTTTGAAACATTAGGGTGCATGTGGGTCAGATTTTCAAGGCTTATTCTCCAAAAGCGAAAATAAAAAATTTGCATTCTTCAAGTTTCTGATACTCGAATATATTTGGTCATCTTCCAAAGTGCTGCCTGGGTAGTATGGTGCTTGGTGATCATGCCTGGATAATCTTGCAATAGCCTGAGATTTACTTTTAAGGAAAAATTTAATGCTGCAAGAATTACATTAGGGTCTGGTAGTTCAGGTTTTTTGTGAGTGACAGAGCTTATTTCTTCTAAAAGAACATTGGTATTAATAGATTTTGGAAACAGACAATAGAAATTAATAAATTTTCTGGCCTACATGGTTATTCAGAAGAGCTTGGTAAAGTGAGTCATAAAGGCTTAAAACCTCATGTTTTAATTTAAGTTACATGACTTCTCAGGATTTGCTAGGGAGGGAGGGGAACTTTCTGTAGAAAGAATTAAAGAACAGCGAAGGGCTGGGGAAATTCACTTTTGAAATTGACTCTGATTTTATATCGTAGGCCTATATATTCTCTGAAATATGTTCCTCCACTTATGTAGAACATGAAAAATTAATTCCATTAACAGGTATTCTTTAACTAGGTCTCTAGAGCTCTGTCAGCCTGAATTACACCGCGTTTTCCAGTATATTTTTAATTTTGCATGTTCTAGATAAAAACCAGTTTCTTTTAAAAATCACTGCCCTCTTCTCTGTAATGGTGGCAAGAGGGGAAGAGGATATTGAAAAGTTCCTCATCAGCATAAATAAATTAAAATCCCCACTTCATAGAAGCCAGGAGGAATGAAGATGCTATTAAATGTTTTAAGAGGAAGCCAGAGATGACCAAAATGAAGCTCCCCAGTCTAAATATACTGGCCACTCTCTCCACACTTGCATTTTTAAATGTCAGATAATCCATAAAAACTGAAACACCTTTGAAGGCAGTGTGGCTGAGGAAAGGATTGTGATACAACATATTTAGTAATGGGAGATCACATTTGCAGTTCTTCTACATTTGCAAGTTAAAATTCAGCTGTTACTAAGACCAGCCTCATATTTCTATCACAACTACCTCTACTTGGGCTCCTCCTCTCTTTGTCATCTCTTTCTATATTTGCCTGATGATGCCTAATTTTGCAAAGGTTTCAAAGGTTTGCAAAAATTTCACAGCAGTAATCCTGTGTCATCCAGCAAGGGAGATTTATGTACACTATTTATAAACTCATACAGTTCTACTTGCTGCATAATAGCAAATTCATGTTTAATTAGATATTTTTGGTTTTTTTCATTATCCAGCTCGCACACATAATTGTCCTAACTGTGCCCATGGGGCAGATTCACAGCTGTACGTATAAACTGGACTGAGGCATCTGCTTGCACAGCTTCTCTGTAAATCTGGAGCTGGATATATAAGAGCAAGTGTGCTACAGCCAGCCTTGATGGGTAAATAAAGTGAGCAAAAGCACTCCGACAAAGTTAATTATCTTTCCAGCAAATTCTGGGCTGGCAACTGCTCTGTTGGTGACAGTCCCCAATGACACCTTGCAGCACCCTTGCCCCGGATGGGTCACCTGCTGACTAGGTGAAATGATTCTAACAACTCCTGGTTCACTCTTCCCTTACATGCTACTTCACAGACACATTATTTACTTGCAATGACATGTAGCAACACAGTTGCTAAATGCTTAGTAAAAATAATTACGGTGTTGCTACGACTGAAATCGGTTCACAGCAGAACCAGCTTTGGTGGTTATATCAGGAAGAAATGTTGCTAAGGGGCAGCTCACTTGTATTTCTGTAAATCCTAATCAGGAAAGATTAATTATTCTTCTAACATACCCAATGTTGCCAGCTCAGGAGTCTACTCTAAGTTTTATGGTATTTGTGCTTCAGTGTGGGGGTTTTTTCAGGCAATTATCCATAAGTTGGACACTATTTACATTTCTTGCCTCACTTTTCATAAAGCCTGTCTGTGTTCATGGGCCAGGATATCCCCAACCTGGCAGTACTGTTGACTTTTTTTTTAGTGCAGCCCTGGCACTGACTTGCCTGGTGGCCTTGAGCAACCTATTTCCTCCCTCCGGGCTTCATTTATCCTCTCTGAGTAAAAGGGATACAAGTAATTTAATTTACTGTGAAAGGTATGACTGTGGTTTGCAATGTCCATTGGATTCTTAAGAAAATGGATGGATGTCTGTTTAATAGAGAAGACATTCCTGGCAGTTGGATGCCTTCCCTGTGACAGGAGCTGTTCAGCGTCATTTTAGGCAAAGAGAAATCTGATGGCTTTAGAGTCATGCAGTGCTAGCGAGGAGAAAATGAGAGAGGCACACAGAGTTTCTAAGGTGATCCTGTTCTCCTCATCTGGGTAAACTTTAATTTTTGAATGCCAAGCTTTTCCCTGTAGTATCTCCTTAACTTTCCCATTGCCATTCAGGGTATTTTAGGACAACTTTATCCTGAGTGATGGGCATATATTTTAGCTGAGTTTCAAACACAGCGTGTTTTTATCAATTTAAAGGCCTCTTGTAGGCATCTTGCTTTTTGGACTATTTTGGAGTTTCCTTTTTTACCTAGTCACCTCATTTCTCTGTAGTCACTTTTTTAGAAATTAAGTACCCGTAGGCTGGATGCACTGGGCCTCCTATCCCCCCACAACTGTCTTTTGGCTGTCACCCACTTAAAACCTTTTGAACTGAGTCCTGAGCACCACCCGATATGAAAGTCAGAATGGTATGTTTTCTTGTGGGTTCCAAGATTAGCTGTTTGATGAAGCAGTCATTTACTGTGTCCAAAATGATTTATCGTTATGTCTTGTCCTGCAGAGGTAGTGATCCAGGCTATATGAAGGGAGTCGAAATCTCAGTCTCAATCTACTATTGGTACTTGTCTCTAATTTGCAGCTCTTCCTTAAAATTTCAGCTCCTGAAGTCAGGCAAGTTTTTTCATTGAAAACTACAATTTCCAGAATCACATTGAAGCCTATTTTACTCACTCGACATGTTTTTTTCACTGAGATGGTTATGGAAATATTAACAACCTCTGTAAACAAGAACAAACCACAAAGGAGAAACGCCTCCTTAACCTGGTCCCTGAAGAGCCATTTGGAACAAATGGCTGTGTGCATAACACAGTTCTTTCTAATTAGTATCTCTGGCAATAAGCCACTTGAGTATATTTGATATGCTTTTATCTTAAGATTAAATTTACATTTGCTACTAGGTAGCTCTGACATCTTCATTCTTGTTTTAGATCTCTGTCACAACATGATTATTGTGTGATCACCACTTGCAGCAAACCAGTCCTTATTTGTATACAGCTCAGGCTTATCTACAGTGATGGGCTCTAAGATCATGCCAAAGGAGGAGTATTTTTTTTTCAACTTGCCCCTTAGAATTCAAAAATTATTGTTGTAAAATATACTTCAAGTGAAAGTGCTTTCATAAACATTAGAAATAGTATTTTCTGTGCCATAAAAAATCCAAATTTTTCATAATTGTTATGTTAGACTAGAACCTTTTTTTTCAGTTCTTGGAAACAATGAGAAAATTTTCCCAGGTTACAGTAGGAACTGTTGTCTAAATCAGATCAGTCATTCATCTAATTCTGTTAAAGCATTTTCACTATTAGGTTGTTCACCAGCCCCTTCAGTGAAAAGTATTTCTTTATTCTGAAGTGCAAAAAAGGATGGAAAATGTCATACCATTGCAAAGTTACCTCTCATAGACATTGCTTTTGGGTATTAGAAATAGAAAATGCAAACTGCAATAATAAGGTAAAGTGACTGCTACAAATCAAACAGCAATCTAATTCCGTTCACCACAAGGGCCTTTGGGATTTTCATAACTTATGTGCTTAATCAGATTGCAGATGATGTCCATTCATTAAGAAAAACATTTCTATTTTCCCAGGTTAGTAGATTTCTTCCTCCAAACAGCTTTGTACTCCACTCTCTCTATTTACCACAAAAGCCTGTTAAGTGTTTAGGTCAAAATCACAGAACAGGAAAATACTAAAGTAAAATTGGAAATATTCTACATGCTCTCGGTTGGGATTTGTTCACCTCTAACATCACAATGAGAGTCAGGAAAAGTGTTCCAGTCACACAGGTCTGAAGTTGAACTGGGTAGTTGTCCCTGTGACAAGACCAGACTGAAGTAAATACCGTGATGCTACCCAGATGAGGTCTACTATGAATCAACTCTTATTCTGTTCTCCAAAAACTACATAAATCATATTCTGTTAACCCAAGCTTGCTTTGTAATGGCAAAATAATGCTGGATTTCCATCAGAAACAAGGGGGTGGTGGTGGTGGACTAAATATTTCCATGCATTTGAGATCCATAAATTAATCACATTTGACATCCACCAATAATAAAAATATAGCATTCACAGCATGCTCTTGTGTACATCATTTAATGTGTACAACATAGACACTAGAGATTATTACAAGTATGAGGATTGGTGCTACCAGGAATTAAACATTATAGGTTCAATCTATTGACTAACACTGTAAGTCCAATGGCAAAAATCATATTGCTCATTTAAAGGGAGATTAAAATATTTTATCTAGGTTTACTTGAAGATGTTACCTCCAAGAGCCACTAAAAGTCTCCTTAACCCTTTAATGTGTACAATTTAACTTATTTTTTTAACAGGAGTGCTTAACCTGGGTTATTTCAGTACTACATGTCACAATATTTCCACAGAAACCATTCAGCAGGCAAAAATGAAGGGCAGGGAGCTGAGTGCAGGATGATGAACTACATGCGGGGATGGAAACAAATAGCTAAAGGCAGAATAACTACCTAACTGGCTTTGCCTTCAAAGCACCTGTCCTAAAACTCTATCCCAGGCTTAGATTTAAGGGAAGAAAAATTGTGCCTGGGAATGGTGAATTGTAGGATTAGAAACAGGAAAGAGAGAAAGATCTGGAGCCAAAATTTCAATAGAGACAAAACTGAGCTGGACAGATTCAAAGGGAAAGAAAAAAGTTAAACTCGAGGCACACTGTCATCTAGAGCATCAAATGGAATCCAAGATTTCGGACCACATTTACTGTTGGAAAATGTCTGATCAGTGCTGGTAAAGGTTTCATCTTCATTCCTGTCTGCTGGTTCAGCTCACTCACTCTGTTATTCTCTGCACAGATCTACTGGCCAAAATCCTGCTGATCAAGCAGCGATGTTGATCTGTGAGGCAGAGGGTCTGGGGCTGCTTCGTATTCCAGTGTCTTTACTAGAACTCGGACATGCGTGCTCTTGGCTATGTAATCTTAATGCATTGTTCTCTAGTCATTCACTGAGAAATGGTATGATGGCTTTGCTGCAAGAGTTGTGAATGGGTCAGGGAACTGTGGGAAAAGGTGGATGGAGAGGCCCTGGAGAGCTGGGTTCTCTCTGCTGCCCCTGCCAGACTGTTCATGAGGGAAAAGAATAAGGCATTTAAACAGGATGCTCATCTTCACATGCGAATCTTCAGGTAGGTAAGAATCCACAACAGAATTTAATAGATATTATTCTCTAAGCATATAAAATGCTGCTGTATCTAATGGTTCTGGAAAATCATAGTATACACATCTCAAGTTGACGCAGTCAAAATTAGTATTTTGGAATCTCTCCCTGATGCTCTGCATGTTCCTCAACTGTGTAAGGTGGACACACTGGCCCCACATTACTTGGGGCTTTTATGGAGCAGGTACTGTAGTGATAGGCGCTACAAAAATCTTCTGAACATATTAATACTTCCGCCTTCATAAATCACTAGAGAAAAATGTGTGTGATTATGCACTTAAAGGCTGCATCATAATGCATATGCACAAGGAACCAAAGGAAGGTTGCACAGGCAACCATAATTCTGGCATTTCCTAAGTTTTTAGTGCTTGCCTTTAAAATTTTAAAAATGTGCTCTTAATATAGTGGCTTTCTGGTTATAACATGTAATTATCTGAAACTACGTATGTGATGTTTTCTCAGTATCTGGAGAACATTTTGTTTTGTGCTTTAAAATGATCCTGAAGAATAATTGTTATTTAACTAAAACAGCTTTGGCTTTCTTTCCTCTTTGCTTTTGTGTAAAGCCACGGAACAGATTTTTACATATCAGATGAATAATGTGTAGGAAGAGTGAGAGAAGAAGGGAATCGATGACTTTTTTTTTTTAAGTATGTGAATTTAATTTCACCAAGCACTTTATTTTAATCATAATGCACATCCAAATTTATATATAAAAAAGATCTCCTTCTGAATGCTTCAATATGTTGTTTTATACATCATTGAAAAAAGCTCATTTTTTACAAAATAATATGTGTCTTTTGAACTGAGTTTTTCAATTGTAGGTTGAAAAAGAATATACATCAATGTCTTAAGCACTAGGTAGCATAAAACCATTCTGCATCTTCACACTACACAGCAAAAAGCAATCACAGGCATGCTGGACATCTGTTAGACTACCTGACCAGATTTAAAGGTTTCATAGAAATAAACTTTCTTACACTGTTGGATTTTTTTAGAGAAACTCTTTTTCTCTTCAGTGCCAAGAGGAAAGATACCTGCTGTTCAATACATGTCTAAACCAAAAAACATTGTGACACTTGCAGTGGGGAAAATTCCCCTTTCACTTCCCCCCCCAGCCTCTCTGCAACAGAACTGTAGACATAAATGCATCTCTGTATTGAAAAATATATATATCAATATTGAAATGAAGCATGTGTAACAGTTATGCAATTAATCTGCCAGCACCATGACAGATTCCTGGTTTTGGAGGAATATGTTCATGGTTATGAAATTTATGATTTTCAGAGCATCAAGTATAAAAGAACAATCCTGCTTTTTCAGCTAAAAGATAGCCAATGGATTTTTTTTTCCTATATTCCTAAGGATCAGAGAGATAACACATTCTTGCATACTGGATCACAAGCAAAATACCATAGAAGTCCTAATTCCTTCATGTTAAAAGCTAGCTGCATGCTCTCAAGATAGAATCTCAGAAATATTAAAAAAATATCCAAAGCTTTAGGGTACATAATGTCCACTCACCTCTGTTAAAACTCTAAGTCAGTATGATAGATGAGTTTAACATGATACGGCATCAGGAGCAGGAAGTAAATATTTATCCAGTTTTCTATTCATTTCTACTATTCCTTGTTACTTACCTCTGAGTGCTGCTGTTGCTCGGAGCACACGGAATGCAGCAGCCCAATCCAAGGGAGAAAACAGTTATTTCCTTTCACCCTCTGTTACTGTTCTCCCTTGAAACTGCTTCACTTTTTCATTTTTGAGTTGCATAGGAATCCAAGGATGGACCCTTTGGGCTCTATCCAGTTCTGTTTGTATTACGTAAAACAGATGAATGCATTTCCTATTTTAACCATGAAAATCATGTCTTCACTGACAGGCTCCTGGATCATTAATAGTATACTGTATGCAACTGTGAAAGCCCACGTAATGCTCAGAATGGGGCTCAGTTTTCTAAATGAAGAACCAGATGAAAATCTGCAAATCAACTTCTTTTTGTTGCAAAAGTTTCTCTTTTTCTCTCCTGTAGAAGAAGCTGGAAGTCACTGTTTAACCAATACGGATTTTTCATTGGAAATGCTGGGGCAGACCTCTAGGCTTGGTTTAACACCAGAAACAAACACATTGGAGATGTTTTGGTCATTAAAGTGCCTCTAACCCCGCTGTAACTTCAGTCAGCTACCACATCAAACCTATGATTCCTTCCTCCCAGGGCAATTTTGTCTTATAGCACTGTCAGCAGACTGCTTCAGCACTGTTTGAAAAGATTCCAGCTTAAATTACAGTAGTGAAAGCCCGTTCTGGGCTTTTCCCTCACTATATTTTTTAGAATATTTAAATTTCATATTATTCCCCACCCAGTCTTAATTGTACTTCCCAGAAAGCAGGAAAACAGTCTTTTCTTCCTTCAATCCTAAATGCCTTCATTAGGGAGACTTAACATTGAAGTGTTTTGGAAAGGCAGATGCTCTAGATTTATAAGAAATGAGAGCGGACTCTCAGTGAACAGCTGCATTGCTCTCAGCTTCAAGCGAGCTGTATCTCGGAATGGTTTTGTACATTACTTTGTCACTGGGAACATATTATTACCATCTAAATTTAAAAGCACTGGCTTTCTTGCATGAAGGCAAAAGCGGACTTAAAACCACAATGACTATTCTGTGCAAGTATTCTATGCCGATGATGCAGAAAATAAGATCAAAGTGAAAAACAGTTCTTGTTCGAGAAGTTCTTTGCTAGCAAGGTGTCTGTGCAGAACTGGCCAAAAGCAGACCTACAGGAATTCCTGTAAACTCTCCGATATAATCACAATTCGCAGTTCTTTGCTGAAATCTCATTCTGCAGCAGCTTAGGCTCTTTGTTGACTGCTCAGAAATATCTTGCCCCTACTAACAAGCAGTATTATTTTACATCTGTTAGTAGATTGAAATGTTGGACATTAAACCCATGTCCCAAAGTTCTAATTTTTCAGTTCTGAAGGAAAATATTTTTAAATAAAAAAAGCACTGTCTGCTTCTGTAGATACTAAGTCATGTAATTCTTGAAACAGTGTTCTGGCAAGCAGTTGTACTTCAGAGCACTGAGCATAACTCTTGCTCTCAAAATGGCTGGTGAACTTCCAAAATGCAGGGAGAAAATATAAATGAATTTTCAAAAAAGTCTTACGAATTTACACTAAAACACAGTCTTTTACTTTTTGCCCTGCGAAATATATATTAATAGTTTTTTCTCTTTTTGAGTTTTCTTATGCATCTTCTACAACCACCCACATTTATTTTCCAGAACAGTTTAGTCAGTGGCTGACTGATCCATTGCGACTCAGGTGAATTGCTTGTTCTGAAAGAAGTGCACTAATCATATGGATAATATAAAATGGATTTATTTTAATTCAATGAACATCTGTAAAACAGAGGCATAGACTTTCAGTCATAAACAAGACACCAGTGGACAGCCTGTTACTTATTCCCTGAGGGATACTTCAAGGAACAAGTCGAATGCAATACTGTTTCAATAACTATTAACATCATTTGGAGCCTTTTAATTAATGTCAATGGCATAACTTAGGTCAAAAATTTTGTATACTTATACATACTAGATATATAGATATATGAGTTCTAGTTAAGGACTTCCTTACATTTTCTGAGTATAATTTTTGTATTTCAGAATATCTGATACTCTCTAGAGGGGAAGCCAGCCCAGAAATTTGAGAACTTTTCTTTTTGATAAATCTGGGTTTCCTGATTGTTTTTATGTAATTACACCTGTAATGTGACAAAAGATAAATGTCTTAGAGAAGCAAATGCAATAAGAAGTTAAGGAAAAAACAGTCCCAGGTCTTTCTAGTACTTAGCAGAAGTTTGCTAGTGAGCATTATCCTGGCCCATCAATCAATATCTGGCCATTAATCTAATTGTTATGCAGTTAAGTTCTTTCCATTCTAATCTCTCAGACTTATGCTTCAAAGTCTTATGATCTTTCTGTGTTGTATCATAAGAGAAAGAAAGATGTTGAGTCATCTCGTAAGTCTCTTCACCCTATTGCTGGCAAAATTAGCCTTTCCATGAATGACTCCTGAATGCTAAAATTGGGCAGGTAAATAAGCTAAAGTAAGGAAAAGTGTAAAATAAAGTCAAACAAGGAAAAGGACAAACATCCTCATACCTGAAAGTGTGCTTCCTTGCTTGCGTTGAAGTCCTTAGTTAATTAAAGAAAAAAAAATAAAAAAGACAATGACTACGTCACCATTCTGCAGGCAGAATTAATCCCTTCTACTTACTGAAGTGCTGGAAAAGGCTATGACAACCAAAGGCTTAGCTTTCAAATGTAAATCAAAAATATTAAGCAAAATCTCTATTAAAAATTAAAGACTCTGACCCAGCAAAGTTCCCAGACATGCTTAAATTTAAGTACGTAGTCTTAACAAGGTTAATAGGATTCATCTGTCAAGAAGATGCCTTATGCACAAACTTCTTTGAGTTTTAAAACCATGTTTACTAAGCATCTAAATACTTGAAATTTAGGCACACAAGTCTGAAAATCTGGTAAAAGCATCTTAAGTGCTTTGCTGAAAAATGAAACAGATCTTTTCTGGTTTGGAAGTTCATATGAATCATTAGCACTGGTTGTTAACCAAGGGTGATGTGGGAGGGCTCCTGACCTGACTGCAGAGACCAAGGCAAGTCGAAACTTTTGATACAGGGCTGAAGTAACAAATGAATGAACATATTGAGAAAGCTGATGTTTCCTACTCTTGCTGATGGACAAAATTTCCCAAAATCTTAGAATGTCTTAGCTTCAGATTCAGATTTTCCACTGCCATGAATAAAATACAAGTTTTCCTCCTTAACAGGACCAAGACTTTAATCTTGCCTTTTTGCATGAGACTCAGAACTCTCACATTTACACTTCCATACATGAAGCACCTCTGGCAACTTACACTGCAGGAATAAATAATCTCTACAGCGAATTCAGGCCTTTTAAAAATATCTCTAAGAATCGGAACTCTCTTCATATACTTTGCTCTCCTCCATGTACTGGAGAACTAAGGGGGTTTTTTTAAGCTTTTCTTAGCAAACATACTTCAAGTATGTGAATTTTGTAAAGCATCCTAATTCTTTAATGTAAAACTGTGTGCATGTGGTAATAGTTTTGGACATAATATTCTACATTTCAGCTGTCAATGTATTTCTGTGTTGGAAGACATTAATTTATTTATGAGATCATAGATCTTCTTTGGATTAAGGCTAAAAGATAAGATATTCTTTGCTGCTACCAAATGGTGACCCCTTTCATTGAGGCTGGGCAGTATCCCATCTTCCAATATTTTATTGTGAAGTTTATTTAAAAGTCTTTAATAAAAATAGATTAAATTGTCAAAGTTACCAGGTAATGACTTGAGCAGTTGGCATAGCACAAACTTGGCATACAAAACCCTATATGGATACTGAAAAACTTGTTACCCCATTGAGGAAGGGGCAGTGGGGGCAAATTGGGTAGGTAACCTCTTGAAATCCAAGGTGTTCTGCTTTCGACTCCTGTTTTTCAAGAAAAAATGATTGTGTGAAAGTTTGTGCATCAGAATGCTGAATGCTAGTTTTAGAAATCTTCAAATAGAATCAGTAAAAACACGTTGAAGAAAAAGTGGCATTTGAGGAATCCCTCTAAAATGGGTTTTAAATTAGGTGAAATTAGGACTATAATTTATTTGATATTTCTTAAATACTCAAATTGTATTTGGACTCAATTTTGAGACTTTCTTCCGTCAGATTTAATGAACACCTATAGAAGAGGCATATTCATAAAAATTGGAAACAACTATTCTTTAAACCACAAACTTTGCAATTAGATATAGAAAGACTATAGAACGAAACATTTGTTCTCCTATTGTCAGGAACCTGAAAAAATCCCTCTTATTTTAAAGCCTTTTTCATTTCAATACAGTAAACATGCTTAGAGTAGTTTGTTACTACTTCAATAATTAACTTTCGTAACCTTTTCTGATTTGGAATTAATGTTATAGTTAGTAGAAAAAGAGACACAAGATATTCCAGTATATTCCTGGAAGGATCTTTAAAATGTCCTAAAAAGTATCCCATGACCCCTGTGTCTTTTGATCAGCTTTAAATATGATATTTTTGGTTTTTAAGTGTGGCAATAAGTTCCTTTTGTTTTCTCAATAAGGCCTTTTGTCATTTTTTATTTTTATCATCTGTCATAAAAATTTGTTGTATGTGTAAGCAATTTAATGGTTCACTGAAAGGTGTTTATGCAACTGCATTGTATAAAATCCTGTCCACGCTCAGAAACTACTGTAAGGGGGAAACAGCAAAATGGTGAACGGCTGAGAATTTAAATATGCTTTCTCTTTGTATTTATATCTTTTATATGTGATTTTGTATAGCTACTCTCTTTGTTACCCTGTGAGTGTAAGAGGGAAGAGAAGATTGGGTGCCTTGTGTTGAGAGGTCAGGAATAGGTAGCTGCTTATTCCCAGCACAGTCAAGACCCTATAACCTCATAGTGTAACCAGTGGTACCATATCTGTTTTACATAGGTCTGAAATGATTATTTTAACCACTGCTAGCTCCATTTCATGGTTAGTTTTTCAAACAGAAGCCACTCAGTATAATGCTGAGCTATTATTAAAATAATTAAGCCTGGTCTTAACAGCGTAGGTGAAGAATGATAAATGCAGTATTCCAACTGCACTGATGTCAGAAACCAAGACCTTTCTATCAATACTCCTTATAATCCTGTAAATGAAGACAGTGGATGAAATATTATCAATAGGTAAAGCTGTCATTGATACAGCTTATAAGGTACTGTGACAATTTATACAGCTATTCTGAGTGTGAGGATTGGGTGCAATTAATGCAAAGGGCGGATTCTGCCAGTCTTACTCACATCACTAAATCATACATATTTCTGTTGACTATTGTTGTGATTATCTACACAGCAAAGCTTTGGTCTACCAATGAAAGCTGGATAGCGTGACTCTAAACTGATTACACACAAGTACTACTCCAAAAGAAGTGAAAGACCTGACATTACATTTCTTATTTCACTGGCATTGATTTCCACAGGAATAAGTGCTCATCTTCAGGTATTTGACAGAATAAAGAAATATAATCATGCCGTACATGTTTCTGCAATCACAAGATTTTTTTTTAAATCATGGTGATCTCTCAAGAGAATAATCAATGAGTAGGCAATTTGCACACTGTGTAAAAGTATGTGTTTTGTTTGCAGTTAGTTCTGAAAACAGGGAATTCTGTACTCTCTATACAAGATAAATCATTAACAACTGAATATAAGCATACTGTGAGTTGCACAGGCCATAGCCTTGAAACCATATTTTCATTGCTCTGAGAACTAAAGCTGGCTAATATTTTTAGGCATATATATAGATCTAAATCAGCATCTCATGAATTGTTGAATTTTTCTTTGATAATACTTTCAGGGACTACTACTTTGGGCCTCTCTTCATCAGGCTGCCCCAAAAATTGCTATAAAAATGTGAGACTGGTTCTACAGTATTCAGCTAATAAGAGTGAGATATACCCACATGACATATAACCTCATAAACATACATCCATGTCCAGCACTGGGAGTACTGGTGATCTATCGGTGCGGACCAAAGGAGCCCACTCTGATATTCAGCACCAAGGTCAGCTCAGGACCACACAACCTATGGGCATGGACCCGATTCATTAAAAAGTCACAACTCTCATGAAAAATATAGAGCAATCTGGAATTCATAAAACATTTGCTGGAAATAAGTATTCCCAATAGAGAAGATTTTACCAAAACAAACAAACCCACACTCTAAACCTTAAATTTTATTCATTAACTATATTCTTTATAGAACATTCTATGTGGAATATAACGCAAATGGTTAGATATGACAATTTGTAATATTATTTACTATTAGTAATGCACAATGCAGCTACCTAGATGTGTGGTGGAAGAAAAGCCAGATGAATTGTTCACTGCACTTGCATCTATTTTTCTTTGAATTGCCTATGTACCAGATACGGGATAAATCACACCTTTAGGCACAGTCTTGAACAACGATCATAAATTGCATGATCTCAGAAGACATGATATGGTAGCACAACTCCCTCTTTGCTTCATGATAGGCCAGCCACAAATTAACTTTTTCAGAAACAGTCTACAGCATGTCTGCAATGTCTCAGATGCGCTCATTAACCAGGGCATTGCATTGTTACAACAAAAGCCTATTTCTCTTTCCACTTCTCCTTGTCTACTCAACTTCATCTTCAGAGAAGAAAGATGGCATAAGTAGCAGATTGCATGTATCCTCCCCTCGTATGCAGACTGAGACAGACATAAATTTTCACTCCCTTAACAGATGTATGTAGTCTTTCACAAACCTAGAGATTCCTTTTGTTTAGGTTCAGCTGACTTATATTTCCTTTGAGTATGGACTTGAAACACGGAGATGTATTGGGTCGATTGAGATGGATCTGTTCCTGACCTTAAAGTGATCTAGATGCGTGTGAAATGCTAACTCAGAAAGCCTCTGTGTATTTTATACGTGTAAAAAGGCAAATGAAGTCCTACCGCTTTTGTTATGTATCAAGCCAAAGAGTGCTCTAATTTTTAGAGAATGAGTTGTCATAGGTTCTGCACAAGACTTTTGCAATCCACCAGTGACAACAAAGCTACACTGACTGTATAAAACTTCTAAAACTTCAAAGTGGTTCTGTAGATTGTGTTGTGTGGTAGACAATTCTGGTATATAACCCAAAATGAACAAAACTGCAGTAAGGTTAGAAAATGTTCCCAATGCAGTAGGCTGGAATATGTAGTATTACTAGAGAGAACATGGCAATAATGCATATGGAAAATCCCAAAACAAAGAGAAAGATCAATCACTGTACATTTACTTAAGTAACCAGACTGCAGTACTGCACACAAAAATATTTCAGCCTAAAAGTTGTCCTTTAAGTGAATCCAAGGACTTTTTTACACAGCAATGCTTACAAAATCTGATCCAAATTATCTAAGTATGTGTGCTTCAAGTAGCTTAATTAAACCACACTAAATTTGCATGAATACTCTCCCTTAGAATTAAAGTAAACTTAATTCAATTTGGGTTCATTTACTTTGGAGAAGAATAAAGCTAAATTAAATTGAGCTCACTTTAATTCTCAACATGAGTGTCCACATAGATTTTAATAGTTAATTAATCCACTGTACTTTCATAAGTTAAACTGCATGGATTTTCATAGTCTGTGTTTATGTAAACAAGCTCTAAACACACTCATGTTATTTCAAGGCTGTTCTATTTTCTATTACACTCCATATGTGCTAATTTAACAGTCACTAGAAGCCAAGTATTAGTAGATTGTTCTTAACTGAGACTGTATTTTCCATCACTGTACACAAAAGACAATTTTTACATATTCTCTGAATTGTAGTACTTAATGTAGCCCTTTAGGCCTTGAAGTCTACTGATGATGAACAAAAGAAGCTAGATATGATTCTTTAGACAAAAATGTATTTATTTAAATTCCAAGTTTAAAAATTGTATGCTTAAGGATGTTGCTTTGCAAAATAACTTATAAGCATTGGATTTTCTAGATAACAGATGTGGTAAAACCACGATTTGAAAAAATTTTGGACTTTGTCCCAGCACAAATCAATCTTGTGGAGTCTGAAAATGCTAAGACAGATCTTGAAATGGTAATTAATTTGATATCATGATTTTTGATCAAAGAAGAAACTCTGATCCATAGCTTTTAAGGTTGTAACTCAACAATTACAAACAATTTTTTTTCAAGTTTCACTGCTCCCAACTTTGTTGGGTCCCCTCATTAGTTTCAATTTTTAAAATGTTCTCCAGACCATGGGGCAAGAAACTCTATCTTTGGCTGCAACTCTGTTCAAATCACAGCTTGTTAGGTATGGTTCGTGTTAACTGTGATTTCAGTTGGCAGGGCACTAGATTAGCTGTTGACATCAAGCCAACATTTAATTTTGTTTTCTTGAGTCATCTGTTGCCAGTTCCCATGACAACTGATCTTCTAGTCTTCAGATTTACTAGAGAGAACCATTAAAACAGCCAGGAGGTACATATAGGGATTCTTTGCAGTAGATGGAAGTTCAACTGCTTTCTTCAATGGAAACTAAAAGATCTTTTCAGCTTTTACTTCAGTAACATGTGACTTCTGTTCATAAAAACACAGATGTTCTTGTGTAAAAAAATAGAGAGAAGGGTAGTTTTTAACATGAAATCTGTTTTAGTGTCTTTCTACTACATCTACAGAATGAAGGTCTTTGTGTCTAAAATCACATGATGCAGAGGACAGGCAAAAATATTTTTCTGTTCTCACTTGCACGGCAGTAATGAAAGATGAAATTTAAGATACAGATTCTTTTGATCTTCACTAGAGTCCCTGTACATTTCAGTTTCTTTTTTCACAAATGTGTGACTTAAGTAAAGGAAGTATTTCAGGAAGACATAATTAGTGCATTAAGTCAATGCAGAAGTTGTAACAGATCAGTGGAAAAGACCAAACGGAATGCTATGGGAGCTTCTGGAAGCAAAAATACCTTTGGCTAAAAATATTAGTCAGTGTTTATAAAATATGTACAACCCACATACCCACAAGTTATAAAAGCATTAGAAAAAAAATTAAATAGCATATTGGATCACTAGCAGTCATTCTAGTAGAATGTTAATATGCAGTGGTTATTTTTAAGACCATCTCCTGTTAAATCTCAAAGGACTCTGCGCAGGAATGGTTTGCAAAGTCTGAATTCCACATTCCTCTTATACACTGTGTTCGAAACCTTGCAAAGCACAGAGCACCCTGAATCTCTTTGAAAAAAATAGAAGCACACACATGATAGAAAAAGCTAATCAACTGGTACTGTTAGAGACCTAACAAAAAATCTTCATTAGGTAAACATTTGCCTCTGGTATATGGGAAGGAAATAAGCAGCTACACAACTTTGTCATTTGATGTGGGTATTGCTCACTGCCCAGGAGATTGTCCTCACAAGCATTATTCGTGGGAAGATGTGCTATTATCCCAGACTTTCCCGCAAAGTGCAGCAGGCATTGCAACACTTGCAAACTCAGGTGTGGACACAATACTGAAAACTGCATTCCAAGAGTTAACAGCCCTCTGCAAAGGCAATAGACTAGAGGTGGTTATGCACCCCATTCAGATTATGTCTCATTATACATATTTGGATGACTTTTCCAGTCTGGTTCTTCAATAGCAATTCAAGATTGCTTTCCTACATGTGAGGGTATACAGGTCTATCATCTCAATTAAAACAGAGAATAAGGCAATTACTCTGACAAAAAGCTACCTTGCTTCTCTTCTTCTCCTCTGCCCAGTATAAGTACTTAAAACATTTTGAAGATAATGGAGGTGTATGTGGGAGAAAGTGAAAGATAAGAAAAGAGAACACGCCAGTTCTTCAGCCTGAGTTAACTCTCCCAATTCCAGTGCAGACGCCCACTTTCCACAGCTGAAAATCCAGCCCATTGGGAACCACAGGTGGCCAAGTACGTTTGGTACCAGTTGTACTGCATGTAACTAAGTGGCTTCCCCTTCCGATAACTTTCTGCCATTGGAGTATAACGCCACCCTTTGCACCAGACTGTTTGTTACGACTGGTGAAAACTGGCGCGAACTAACGAGGAAGCTCTGTGGCCAGAAGGTCTGATTGCCATCTTCCAGTGCTACAAAGGAGATTAAACCACGGCAGACATTAACTCTGGCAGGGTTTGCTGTAACGGTTCAGGCTGTGCATTCAGGCTCTGTGTGATTGTTTTAGAATGCAGTTGGCTCATGAATGTCCTTGATGCAGATGCTGGCATACATTTAGAATGCTGTGTTTCATGTTTTTCTTTTATCTTTAAATATATTTGAGTAGGTTTTTCTCCCTTCTAAAACAGCTAACATAACAGGTAGAACTAAAAATGATCTAATAGCTTCAATGCCTTGAAGCTACTGCTATGCATGAAATTCAAACTGTGACTATAAAAGGGAGAGCTTTCTCTCTAATTCTTATTTTTAGCTATTTCTGTATTTTTTAGAAGGGTAGAACTTGTTCATGTTTCAAGTCAACGTAAAATGTTGACAAATAAAATGCAATCTGAAAGTTATTACAGGTCATCTGGCGAACAGGAGGCAAAAGTCTGGGGTTTTTTGACTGGTTCAGAAGGCAAGAAATTTAAGAAGATTAGTAGTTAGTAATTAATGTTATAGAGTGACCCAAATTTGTATTTACAGTCCTTACTGTTTTAGTTAAGATTCAATGGTATCCATTATAGCTAAGGAAATAATTCCTAATGAGTAATATATTATATTTGCACCTTCTCACTTTCTATCTGCATATTCCCTTTGATTATATTACAGCTTTCCCAACACTAACATCAACTTGCTCTTGCCTGATTATTTCTGCAGTGTTCAGAATGTGTATTGTATGAGTTCAGCAGCCAAATACAAGCAGTATTGCTCAGTTCTAGTCCAATACCTTATGTCAGTTCACTCTATGACTGAGTGCAATTCTTAATTAAGTTTATTTGCATGCGTGCAAAACATATGCTTGGTTATTCAAACCCTGCTTTGTACAGATGTTGCCTAATTTTGTTAAATGGGAGAGACCACTATAACTTTTAGGAGAAATTAGCCAGATTAGAATAGATTGAACCATTTGAGTGTGTTCCCAGACTAATGTGGCCAATTGGTACCTCGCTTGTGAGAATTTAAATATTCTATCTATTTATGAATGCTCTGGAATAAGAATTTGTGATTTTTAATAAACATGGATTGTAGCTAGGGTTTAGTACATGCTTCATTCCAGCACAGTTGAGTCAGTGTGTTCCGAGACATCCACATATTGAATGCACTCCTAGAGGGTGTATATTGACGCACTACTGGAGACTGATTTTTAGATTGAACCGTAACCATTACGAGTTTGGACGAGACCACTGAGGATGCACACTATGGTACCTGGGCTCTCTGCTGAAGCACGCTTTAATTATGTCACTGGGTCATCCTGTGAAGAGGTAGACTATGTTGTATCCTCTAAACCTGTTCTAACAATTCATGCATTTAATCAAATACTGACATATTTATTATTAATAAAAGGAACAGGAAGATACTAAGAATTTCTTCAGAGAAGCTTAATTGATAGCACATTGGGTAATGAATGACTAATTAATAAAATGAAAGCAAAAGATAATGGATTTGTACTTTGTTTGTACACAAAAGGCATCATTAGAACCCTTTAACCAACATTAGCTCTGTCTCTTCTGCAGTGAGTCATTCTGCTCCCTGAAAAAATCTGGCTGCGTTATAAAACTGCCAAACCATACAACTGACACAGCTAAAACTTTCTGGATTGTCCTTCTATGTAAGCCGGTTCTCTGAATTTAGTGAATTCTTTCCCATTTTTTTTTTTTTCCCATGGTGAAATGGGCTATGCAGATACCTCAAGGCTACTCTCAGCATAATTTTCTAAAAGTGAAGATGTACAAAGAAAAATCTGTTTGGGTTGGATCCCCTTACTGTACCAAACTGTTCTTCCACAGGTAGATTCTCAAGAAAGGCCCCAAAGACATATAAAGGGATTTTTCAAAGCTCAGTTACAAAACCATGTCTCTAAAATTTGTGTATTTCTAGTAAATAAGACAGTAATTTACAAAAGAACTAGACAAACACATAAGAATCTGTGATTTAAAAAAAAAAAATTCATGCAATCTGGTTAAGTAGTCAGTCAATTACAATCATTTGATAGAAATATGTATCAGTGGCAATTGTGTGCTTAAATGCTTTGAATGCTTAGTATAATATATTGTGCAAAATGAAATAGGCATGGCAACAACATAGAAAAGAGAGTTCTTTTACATACAATGAAGAAAATTTGTAATATCAGATGCCAAAATATAGAAATCATTTGTATGCACAAAAATCCCATGAGGGCATATGCAAACCATTTAATTTCGCCTGTTAGTTATTGTAATTGTCATTAACATGTGCAATTACTTGCTTTGCATTACAATTCTAGGTGAATGGTTAAATCAGCTACAAAATTATGAATAGCTGAAAAATTCTGTTACAATCCCCAAGCCATTTCATTAAATCTCTTATTGTATAGCAAACAAAGTGCATATCATGAACTAACAAATTGCAAACTGTATTATTTCCTGAAGTGACTACAGTATTTGCAGAAGAACTGAGGTTCCGTTGTTTACACAACAAGAATTCCACACGCAACAGCAGTGAAATTGTCCTTCCAGTCCTTCCCACCAGGTCACACCATCAGGATGGGTTATTTGGGCCCCTTCAAACCCTGGCTGTTCTGTTAAGGCTGTTATATACTCTTTTTACACTGTCTATGATTCAAGTATTTTAGCACTTTCTACATAAAACCATTAGCAATAACTTAGTTACTTGACAGACATAATTGACTGGCTCTTCTCTTTTTTTGGGGGGTTGGGTTCTCTTCTCTTTGGTTGGGGTTGGATTTTCTGGAGTCCTTTTCAGGAGGAGAGGATAAGAATATTCTGACAATAGAATCAAGTGTTACAATTGTAAATGGACTTTTTGGTGGAAAAAAATGGAACATGAGGATGGTTCTGTAATATTTCTGAGGGAACATCAGACTAGATTTGCCCATGCAGTTCTACAAGACTGTTCCACAGTTAAATCCTCTTGAATCTAAAAGCTTTGTTCTCACCTCTTCTGATGGCCACATGGCTTCATTCTTAGCTCTGCGTTTTAAATGGTTTTAGAGAATCTGCTCTTACAGTAGTACTTCATTGGCCAAAATTCAGTCCTAAATATAACTGAAGTTTGAGAAACCTCTTTTATATGGATTTTAGGGCCAAAGTTGCTAGACTAAGGTGGCTTCTCCTAAGCTTACTCAGGGCTAGTTGGAGGATGCGGGAAATCTAGACTACGCTTTGGGTGGTGCTTTCCACCTAACTAATATATTGAGAGCAAACCACACCAAAATATAAAGGTAAACACCTTACAGCTCCCATCCCCTCTTTACCTCTCTTTCCGCCCACCCCCCCAAGGCTGCAATTATTATTATTTCAGCAACGATGGTAAAAACTGAAAAAATAATAAAACCTGATGGCTACCCTCCCTTATCCTAGAGCTTGACCATAGCTGCAGTGCAGAAAAAACTAGCTATACACTTTGAAAATTCAGATTCAAGCAGCAACACCAACAAAACCCCAAACCCCTTCCTCTCCCATCAGGACCTGGACCACACGTAGATTGTAATTACCAGAACTATTGCTGAGGAGAGACCATACAGAATGCAATTATGCCATTAGGACAGGGTTACCAGAATAGTTTGCTTATTAGAGAAAACCATATACTTGTTCTGTGCTATTATTTTCACTTCTATAAAATAGCTGCCTTAGGAGATACTATAATTAAACAGTGATTATGAATATCAAATGAATTTTCAATGGATATGTTTTATATGATAGCACAAGACCTGAGAGAGAATCACAGCTTAGTGTCCGTGCATTTAAATAGTGCAAATAGTTTTGCAGTAATGCACTGGCTTAGATGTGCAACTGTGAGTTCCTGTCATCCCCAGTCAAACAAACTGACAGGCAGTGATATTAAATGCAGATATGAAATGCCTGTTAAAAACATATAGTTAGAACTGTTAAATTTCAGACAAACTCCAAAAAGAAGAATATAACTACTATTGAAACCACTGTTACTGGAATTGGATGTTGGAGCCACATTGAATTTGCTGATTTGCCGATAAATGGATAAGGTGCAACAAATACACAGCGATACCTGTGATCTCAGAGCTGCTGGCAATTTATGAAAATGATACTATGTACGTCTATGGGAAACAATTGCTGAAAATAACCCATCTGTTATGAGAAATAATCCTAAATAACAAGGTTGTCACCTCAAGCAGACTTAGATGGCAATGGAATAGATGAAGCCTTCTTCACATCTCGGAAGGCAGAGTGTGTTACAGGCAGAACAACAAAGAAATATAGCAACTACTTAAAACCACTCCAGACATACTATTTCAGAACAGTTGCTTTGAAGTCATACCTTCTGAAAGCTCTCCAAACGACAAGATGAGAGTGGGAGCACCGGGTTAGTCCGGTTTATTGCAATGGTAACATGCCTACAAAGGAACCTCAGTGCTATTTCTGGAGGACATAAAATATTTGAGTTACCAATAATTTTGTTCTGTGCGCACAGATGTATGTTATGTGGGAAATGAGGGGAAAAAAATATTTTGAGAAGGTATAATTAAAAATTTCAGAATAATAGTCATTATTTTAAAGTTTGGGACATGATCTGGATGTTTAATGAAGTCGTACAACTTCAGCATCTTAGTGGCCCCTCTGGGATGGGTTTATTGATCTGTGGCATCAAGGGACCATGAGATCTGACTTGGAAGCTGTAAGTCAGGGAATACAGTGCTGCCATTAACAACTCATACAGGACAATTTTTGCGGATTTCAGCACACAGTATTCATTATCCTCAGGGGAATCTTCTAGTACCAGTTTTTGACCTCTTCTACACAACTTCCTTTAGCTGTAAGACCTGAGCATGCTTGAACCTTTTGGACCTTGGCCCTCAAGCAAATGCCCTTGCTCTGAGCTTGTTGGAGTCATACAGGAGCTGGGAGACTCGCAGCTCAGACTCTGCAGGAGCCACAAGCTCATGGAGCCGTTACCCAACATTTTCATGACTCAATACCAACACCTGTAGAGCTGGTGCGGGCTCCTAGGAAAAGTCTTTGAGAGTTGTATAATAGAAGAGCAGGATTTATGTGGTAAAACAGCTTCCAAAAAATTGCCAACCACAGCAATGTGCAGATAAAAAGCAGCCACTTACTACAGCTATATAGACCTTGCCTAGTAGCTGTTCTTTCAACAACTTATATATGCAATTACACATCTATTCACCATCACTGCAGGTGCAAGCTGAGCAACACCACGTGTATAAATGTGTGTGGGTGTGCAAATGCTTCATTATGGTGATTTGTTAGCACAGTAAGTGAAGCTTTGTGTCCAAAGAATGTGTAAATTAGGTGCTTAGCTTGAAAAACAGTTCACTTTGCCTCCTTAGCCCATCCCTCCCACAGACATTGGAAAATAAAGGAGTTAGAGTTCCATTCCCCATCGAAGTAGCAGCTTCCATCTAAAACCTACTCCTGCTTTCTTGTGCTGTCCTCAGTTTTCTAACAATGAAGAGAAGTGAATCTTGAAGAATTAGTCGTGTTCAATGACATCTTAATCATATGCATGATATGCTCTTATGCAGCATTAGAATACGAGGTGTCCCATCTTGTGTTGTCATTTCTGGGACAGAAAACTGGGACTGCTAGCTGGCTTTAAATCATTTCTCGCATTAACGAGATTCTGACCAGGGGCTTTCTTTCATGTTCAGGATATGCATTGCATTATTTTCTATTATATCACAGTACGTTGCAAAGGAACAGTTAAGTTACCAAGACTAATCCTTTAAGTCTTTCTTTCTTTACAATGTCAGACAAAATAAGACTATGCCATATTTTTCTAATCTCTCTTGTATTATGAGAATATTATGATCTATAACAACAACAAAATCCCTAAACTGCATGCGTTCCCGTTGGCTCTGATATGCTTAGACTCATCTCTTTCTGTCAGAAAAGATATTTCTAAGTCTTTATGATTTCATTTTAACAGACACTATCAGGTTAAAAATCAGATCATTAACATAAAGCAGAAGAAAAATGTTTCCTGATGTTTAAAAATTGGTATTTCTGAAAAGACTTGATGTAATACCTGAGGTTCTCCTATTTCTTTGAGAAACTACCTAAAATGAAAGTCAATTTTGAAGATCTAGGGTACCTACTTCTGCTTTTTTTCTACTTAGATACATATATTTAGATTAATTTGTTCAAAAGTAGTTTTTGTTCCCAGACAACTTTGCTTCAGCTACCAAGATCTAAAAAAGATTTCTGCAATGCTGTGACGGCAAATTGCAGGGGAATTTCTTGAGGGAAGGTGAGAAGGGAATTTGGGTTAAAAACTAATTAATCAAACCCACCAGAAGTAGACTTCCATTTCTTTTAAGAGGGGTGGGGGAGGGGAAGGAAGAAAAGAAAAAATATATATATAAAGGTGTATTCTCCTTCTGAGAGACCTGTCCTTTCAGATAGAGTGAAAACATCATCCCATACCTATTCAAAAATTTAGGGTGTATTTCTCTGCTGATATTTTTGTGATGTCTAAGCTGCGAAGATCACATTCAGTAACTTAACGCTTTTAAAATCACTTCATTAAAGCAGCCAAACAAACCATGATGTCAAAATGAATAAGCTCTTGGCAGCGTGTCCTTTGTTTGCGTTGGGGGGTGTTGTTGGGGTTGTTTTTGTTGTTGCTGTTTTTTAATAAGTTACTGCAAAATATCTCTAAAATGCTCAACGGGAAAAGAAATAGAGGATATATAAATATTAAATTCCAGGATGGGAAGTGGAATGAATTTTCTGCAGGTGCAGGACCCAAGAGAGCTGATTATATAAAACATCTCCCAAATAAGATAGATGAGTAATGCCCCAGGTCATAGTGCAGGTTTTTTCGAAGAGGTTGGTAGAACCAGAGACCTTTTATATGTTGGAATAAAGCCCAACACATCCTAGAAGTAGTGTTATAAGAGCAAGAGTGAGAAAAATATAAATGGAACAGCAAGTTACTGAAAACACTTTATCCTATTTTTTACTCCTAGGTTCTCCTTTCAGAAACAAGGGTTATTTAATCACTTTTCATGTCACCCGCAATAACTTTGGAGCTTAGTGGTAACTTTCAACAAAGGATGTAGTTCATGAAATAAAACACTAGTGACTCTTATTACCTGTAGGAAAAGCCTCAGTGTGAGGTCAGGTTTGCTTCCGCACCACCCAGGAGAGACGCTATGAGTGCCCTAAGGGAATGGGTTTCAGTCGAACTGACACTTTATTAGACAATTGAGGATCCAGTCTGAAGTCCTAAGTCATAAACGAGATTTTTGACAGTTTAAGATCAAACTGAGGACTGAAAATGCTGAAACGATAGGAAAGCAGGCTTTGTTGACTTCTCTGTTGTTACAGTAGTAAAACCCATTCTATTTTCAGAAGAATAATTTGTGAGAAAGGCATCTGGAGCAGGAGGCTCCTGCATTTGCTAAGGCAGAACAAAAGTGCCAGCTAACAGAACAAACTCAGACTAGATGGCAAAAATGTGAAAAAGCTGTAGAGAAAACAGACTCAAAAAAAAAAAAAAAGAAAAACCTGCAGCAAGCTCTGGCCTTTCACAAGAGAATATAGGAAAGCACCAACTCGGTGAGATAGGAGGAATGCCAGTTTTCCCAATCAGCCTCTGTTGTCTTCAAAGATATGTTGTTGGACTAAAGAAGAGAGATCCAGGATACATTTCTATTACAAGTTAAGGCCCCTTCTTAAAATGTTTTCATCTGTGCACTATATTCCAGATTTTTGGAGGACGCGTCTTTGTACTTTCACTTGTTAAAATGATCTCTCTTACTTGGCTTCCTTTCAGTTTATTCTTCGGTTTGAATTACAGCAGAAAGAGTACACTACAACACTAAGTCTATTTGCTGTCTATCTTGACAGCTGTTGTTCACATACCCTGTGTTTGCCTTAAGAAAATGTGCATCTGATCATGTCATCTGTTAAGTTAACCGCTATTGTAAGGGTTCAAGTAAACTGGCCTCAGGCAATGGCTGATATTTGCTCCTATTGCATATCTAGCAGTCAAGGTTTTAGTGAGGATGTATTTTTTTTGTATCACACCATTCAATTCTGAATTAATATCAGGAGTTTACAGTAAAATAATATGTTCTTCAGGACCTCTGTTCTGTTCCTAAATGTATGGGATTCCCAGATGACAGTAAGTTCACTTACGTTGCTCACTTGCAGGAAGTATTACAGTTGCGAGGTTCTCTAGAGTTAAGTATCTCATGTGTTAAATCTGAAGTGATATATGTAGTTTATCTCAGTTCTGATTTTTCCATTAATTTTCTTGAGTTAAACAAGAAATTGGGCATTTAAAACTCTTGGTGAACATGTGGAGAATTTGCATGAGTGAAAGACTAGGCTCCGTTTCCTTTGTTCTAGAGCTTTCTCTGCATAGTTAGTATTCTGATAGGATACTTACTCTCTGCTTCTAGGCATTGTAATATAGAACAAAGTGAAATGAGCAACTGTTATGGAATAAACATTTTAGCTGAAGTTGAGCAGAACTGGTCTATCTAAAAATAAGATGCTTTTCTCCTGGAAAACTCTGCAGTCTCAGAAAGCTGCTACCCAACCTGCATAGCTGCTATAATTTAAAAAAAGAAAAAAAAAAAAAACAATTTTTTTTCTTCTATCATAAATGCAGAGCTTACAAAATTATAGAAGTCCCGTCTGCAAAGCATAAACTTCAGAGAAACCCAATTAAGTCAGGGTTACATACACTGTCATGCATTGTGAGCAGTCCAAAAGGGGCTGAGGATTTAGGTAGCTGGAGAGGAGGCAAGCAAACAGAACTGAATTTGTCAAACCACCTCAACAGCTGATTCCCAGGGCCTGCCAGTGAATATCTGCACAACTTTTCTCCCCTTTTCTACAGTAGTTCATGAAATCCCCCCTTGCTCTGAGCCATCATTAGAGGTGACTGGCATACCGTTGAGTTAATGTGTTTTTCGCTTGTACTGTCATTTTCTCTCAGCTTCTGAACCAATTTGGGATGGTCAAGATTTAAGGTTCTCAATCCACTTGTCTCACCCTGCCATACTCATTCAAAATGCAGGGAACAAGTCATTGCGCTGCTTACTGCAATTCAGTGAGCCCTCAAGTGGATGTTCAGCAGTGCCCATCATAAATCTGACCATCGTGTGCTGGTGGAGAACAAATCTTTTAACTGTTTCCTTTCTCTGTTTCCTCACCACAGTTCTCAAATCCAGCTGAAACAATCTTGTGACACTAAGTATTGTGTGGGAAACTTTACAGGCTCCAGCGCTAAACTTGCTGTCATCTTCCCCAGCTCTGCCCATCATACATAAAATTGAAAGCACTTGAACTCTGGAGGCTGAGGTATTCTGGCTTAGACATTGACTTCTTGTAAAGCAATCTCATCACATCTCTTATAGCGAGAAAGAGGGAAAAGTGCATAATTCTTCAGTAGAATATTAGCTAAGCTTTCTGTTGAGAATGTTTACTCTGTCTAAATATTCCACACAAATTCGTATCATTCATGATGAAAGAATTTTAAAGTATTTGCAGGAGCCAGGAAACTCTCTTGGAGACTGATTACTAATGTTTTGTCTGAGTTCCCCCAAGAACGCAGGGCTGGTTCTCGATGCTGAGCAAACTTGCCCAAAGCATCAACTCTTGTGTATGTTATTTAAAGTCAGACATAGAAGATTGACCCTCAATATTTTATTTGGCACTCACTTGTGCCCATTCAGCCACCCTTTGCTTCCAGCCTGTCTCAAGCTTCAAGCCCAGGCAAACACACTCTCCCTAAGCAGCATCTTCTACTGCCTGTCAAGAGCACAGTCCTAGGCTGGATAGAGCACAATGCTGACCCAGCAGAGCATTTCTTGTGTTCTTGTACGGATTACAAACAAACAAACAAACACACACCCTGTTTCGCTAAGAGGTAAGATACAGACTTCTGTGAGCAACAGAATGCAATATGACAGACATTCAGAATCCATCAATACGCGCAAGGCCTGGGGAAGACGGACGGCATGGCCCGAGGGATGGAGCAGCCCTCAGGAAAGGCTGAAGGTTTCACTGGTTTGATGTAATGCAGTGATCCATGTCCAGGTGCTGGTTATGCAGCAACAAGACAGTTTGAGGATGTTAAAAATAAATCAGAATAAGGAAGTTAACACATGAACTGTCTCTATGCAACAATCGTTAAGTGCTTAATACATAAGGACATGTCTTTCTTGAGTTATAACCACAGGTCTGCATGCATGAACCAGGTGTGATTACAGGATGTGACTGTATTAAAGAGAGCAAGATAATCACAGAATTATAGAATGGGGTGGATTGAGTTGGGTTGGGCTGGGTTGGAGGGGACATTAAAAATCATTTAGTTCTAACCCCCATGCCATGGGAAGATACTCTTTGATTAAGATCATCTTACTGAAATATTTATGCAGACTCGAGCACAAACTATTGACCTGCATCAAGTAGTTATATGATGTGCCCTCTAGGGTATGGATAAATTGTGTATACATTAGACCGTAAATCAACTCAGATTTCAAGCAAAAGCAGGGGATTTAATGGGCACAAAGAACCCATTGTATTAGCATCCAAACTCCAGCCACATTTAGAAGCAAAATGAAGGGATCATATTTAGCTTTACTCACTCTTCAGTATTTATAGACCTGACCTGCTTAGAGAACCCAGGGTAATTAATTCTACATATTAAATTTTAAAAATACAAAGCCACAAAATTGGTTTTAAAAATGCCATGATGTTATAAATAAATAAATGGTTTAGCCCGTTCACTACAACACAAATTAGGCAGTCTTGAAACAGAGTTCCAAAACTGAAGACTATGGAAGATCAATGCTGTTACTTTACTACTCACTAAAGTAAATAGTTAAGTTTCCAGATAAACATGACTCCTAGCATTATGTAATGCGTTACATTTTCGAAGTGTGGTGCAAACACTAATTGACTGAATAATCTTAAACCACCTTCATTCATAGCTAGTGTGAAGTTTTTTTATTATTGGACAGACATAAGAGTTTATCTTATTTGCACAGAGAAAGCAACTAATGGCGTGCACAAATAATTACGTGTGCAAATTAAGTCTGAGTACTGATACTTAGCGTATGTGATCAAACTTGGAGTTTACTTTTGTTTTAAAGCAAAGCCTGTAACATTAAAGAGAGAAAGATAAGACAGGGTTTCAGTACTCCGTAGACTACCTGCTAGACTGAACCATTTCCATTCTGTTCAAGTGCCCATTCTGCCTAACTTAGGAGCAGGATGCTTGTTTACTGATCTCTTTTTTTTTTAAATTCTGACCTTACTGAAGCTGGTGTACATACACCTGCCCAAAGCTGGGTGGCAAGGTGTGGCCAAATACATTTTTTTCTGATTTGACTTTTCTCTGTCAAGTTCCCAACTACCTCTACTTCATATCAAAAAAGGTCATTAGAAGGTAAATTAATTGCAAACAGGATGGAGAAGTACTAAGAGGTAATTAGAAATCCTCGTCCATCTTTCATCGAAAAGCCCATGGTTTCCCTTTTTTTCCTATTACATGAAACAATATTCGGCACAAAGACTGAATCTCTGAAGACTTTCAACAAATAAAAATTCTTGTCCTAAATCTCCAAGGGAGAGACCAGACTTGCCTGTGATTTTAAATAAACTGCCCCAATGTAGCACTATGTAAGGAGCAGAGTTTCAGAAACTTTTTTTTCCCTAATTCACCAAATTTCCAAGATGAACTTGCCTAAACTGTTTTATGCATTATTAGTAATATGAAACACAGCAAGACACAGAACAAAAAACCGCAACTACATTTGGGGAAAAACATAAAGAAATAAATATAGCAAAGTTCTCTGACCTTAGAAAAAAAAGTATTTCCTTTTCTATACAAAATACTTTTTCTTCTCTCTTCTAATATTTTCTATGAGTTGACTAATAGACTATGAAACACCTAGATACATAAGCAACATGTATCACAACAGCAGTGGTGCTGTGTTTGATTTCTGTGGTGAAGATACAGGACTGAGCCTTAAAAAAATCCAGAATCAACTTCCAGTGGTGCCACTGGCTTCCTACAGAAAATCAGAGAAGGCAATTAATTGCATCTCAATTTCCCATATGTAAAATATAAGAAACACTTGGGGTTTTTCACCGTTTTCTGTCTTTTTCAAATTAGATTGCAAACTACTTAAAGTTAGAACAGTCTCTCTTTATATGCTGCACAGCAACTGGCACAATCATGCATTATTTCAGATATAGCCCATAGGTATTTCTCAGACTAGACATCTGTGTTTGCAGAATCTGAGCCTGAGTCATTTTTGTAATCTGTGTTAATTCTTTCATGATGATGCATTAAAACATCTGAAGACTTAAGGAGGGAAACAGAAATGCCCTTTGTAGAGAGTATGCAAGAGACCTGTAATACTTCTCTGTATGATTTTTGAGATGCTGCAACTCTGAAAAGTCCTTTTTCACTCATACAACTTGCTTTGATGATTGTATACTTGAGACCTAAAAATTTCTTAAATATAATATGATGCAAATACATTATTTAGATATCAATATAATTTTTTTTTTTTAAATCAATCCTACATGGTTTGCACTGTGTACAATGTCACCCCTGTTGCTTTCAATGCCAGAGTATAGTTGCTGCAAGCAACCTAAGTGTGAAGAAAGAACTTTTGTGCACATAACTGGGTTCTTTCTGGTGCATGAGAGAGGATTCCCAGGAACTAGGAGAGATATCATATTCGAGATATTCTAGAACTAATAAATTAATTCTGATTCAACAAGGGATAATAGCAACTGTTAGATCAGGTAACTAATGAAAAAGCTTTCCACTGACATGTGATAGACCACCTGCTCGAACTCTGACATTCAACTTTAGACCCAGCCCTTTATGCATCCCAAGGAGTTCACTAGTAGTGCTGAGAATAAGAGAACCAACGAGCACCTGGAATATCAGAAGAGCAGCACATTGGGTCTCTCCGATGTGGAGCAGAGCGCACACTTGCACTGTCTGACATTCCCTAAAGCTTCTGCATTTCAAAGTGAGATTTTGTCCAGTCTTTCTACTCAGAAAAAAATGATTGTAAAGCTTGGAGGAAAATGGGACCCTCAGTTATTCCTCAAGGATACAGAAGTAACTACAAATGCAAGAAGAAGTTCATAAAACAACACTGGGTATTTCTGATGTGATGACCTCACTCTCATAAATCTAGTCTTGGTTATGATATTGTATAATCAGTATGTCCAATTCTTGGACAAAGAGGTTTAAATGGTTTAAGTATCTTTTCAGCAACATTCAAACTACCTGCCAACTTGGGATTTAGGAGAAAAGAGAACTATAAACCACTTCTTTGTTTTTTCATCCATTAAATGTCTCTATTTCATTTACAGAACTCTAATATTTGGCTAAATATGAGTCTTCAAGCACTAGGAACAGTAAAACCTTGGAAAAACCTAAAAACAACCCTCAGCATAAACAGCACACTTATTAACTGATCTCATGTAACTCCTGCAGAAGTAGCATTAAAATATGACTTCAACAAGCACTCTCTTGAATCCCAGAAAATAAACTGGAGGAGAAGGAAGCCGTGCTGGACCACTGGCAAGGCCAACTGAAGAACTCAGTAGTACCAACCCTGAAAAAGCATTCCTTAATTTCACGGTGCCAGAGAGGAAAAGTAGTAGCATAGAGAGCAAAACGTGATGCCACCAATGTATACTTACACAAGTTAAAACGGATTATCCCAAAAGTAAGGGGGGGTGCAAGATTTTCACACGTTGTCATGGTTGTCTATGTCTCTTCAAATAATAGAGAGTTTTGACATGGTGCGCTCTTCTGCAGTCTGTGGAGCCCTGTCTTTTATGACTACAAATCAAATGAGATTGTCAATCTTTTCTATGCCCTGTGACTGCTGGAAGGATTTAATGAAAGCAATATTTTGGTTTCCTGCAACTGTCTCTGAAATAGATGATGATGTTGAAATCTGTTCTGAATTTCATATCCCTGCCCCCTTTAGGCTCTTTTTTCTCTCTTGATCCTTACCTGGAAGGATGGAGGAAGGGAAAGAGAAAGGGGAAAGGAAAAAAACTATGATCTCTGGAACTAATGAAATCTCTCTTTGCATTATGGTTTTTTAAGTGATCACTGTCTTTTGCCATGTATATAAACTTCCATCACCTTTTAATTTTTTCAAATTAGAATTTAACTAGTACTTTAGCATTTTTAAATTTTCTTAACTGCCTCAGAAAATTCCCCTTGATGTTATGGCAGGATGTGATATTTTCTACAGTAATTTTTCACCTCAGAGATAACCCCAGATCTACAATCAATTAAGTTACGTCTTTATGCACAAAATCTGACACAACTGGATATTCTGGCCTTCTCCCAAACTCAGCGAAAACAATGGCACATTGAACAGCCATCTTAATGGAAGCAGGGAAGGATTCTACTGGTTTTAGAATTCTTTCTTATGAGGATTTCCAAATGAAAGTTGTGTGAACTGTGATTCTTCTCCTGTGAATCTGGCATTAAGTCTTGGCACAATAAGAAAAATGACATTCACTTTCTTAACGACAGCACAGTCTAGAGACGGTCTATAGTTAAGCAAGACAAGTATTTTGATTTGTGTTTCTCAAACTCAGGACGTATTCCTCTTCAACGCTTGCTCACTCAGTGTGGGTGTGCTAAATAAAGACTGAAATATGAAGTCCAGTGTTTGCCATACTATACAAAAATATTGCTCAGTGGCCACAAAAGTGTTCTCTTTAATCACAGGCTGAAATGCATTAATTTGTCTTGAAGGACAAAATAACTGCTTCAATTAAAACAAAGAAACATTAACTCCTTCTTATCTTCCTTATACTATTTCCAGTATTCTCTACCAATAGGAACCATATGCACCATTTAAATGCTGGAGGAAATTATCTATTTGTCAGCAGAGCCTGTACAGATAACTGAAGGCCATATTTTCTTCTCAGACAACGACCGTGACGTCTTAAGTGATCACTTTGAGAAGCTGCTGTTTAAAGTTGCATGTGAAGGATCTAAATCAGTGAATTTCTATCTCTGTTTTAGAATAAATAGCTAAGAAATGCTTCTAGTCTAGTTTACCAAATACCTTGCTTATCTTATTTACTGCAATAACTTTTAATAAAAACATAGTGGCATATGTTAATTTTTGAAGTTTTTTACATGTGATAAAATTCACTGTAGTTTCTAAAGATTACATCTGTTCTAGTAAATCAAGGATATAAAATAGCTTTTCATTTCTACAGTGAATTCTTTGTGCAGAAAGGCTAGATAAGAATCTTTATCACGAAGCCCTGATTGTCCAAGGCTTGGAGTAATTGAAGCTTCTGCTGGCATCAGTCAGGGTTGCAAGTGTCCAGAACTTCTCAAAAATCAACATCTAAGGCTATTTGATCCATCCAGTTACTTAGTTATTCCATGCTCTTGCTGGAAGAAGAGGGAGTCCTCTTAAAAAAAAAAAAAAACAAAACAAAACAAAACAACACCAAAACCAACAACACAAACACCACTAAAACCAGACTTCAGCTTTGTTCTCACATGGGAAACTTTCTTTGAGATTTGACCTCAAAAAAATTCCAAATGAAAGCACTAGGAAGGTGAACTAACACTTGCCATCCACAGTCTGTTCATCCTGAGTTCCTTGAATCTCATGTTTACATTACTCCGTATCAGCTAAAATGATATTACATGGTCCAATGATAGAAGATTCCAAACTTGTGCAAGACAGCCAGCAAGTCCTGTAGCCCTGCTGTGTACAGTCAATGCTACCGTTACGCTGGTGTTTCAAGAGAAAAAGGAAAATGAAGCATTGCATCAGAGGATTTTCTTATGTAAATAGATGAAAAGCTACATGCTGCCACCTCTACTTTCTCAGCTATGTCGCTGAAATGTCTTGTGTAAAGCTCAGCTAAAAATAAAATACTGTCATTGTATAGGTCAAGAGGAGGAATATAAATTATGTCTTTAAACAAACCCACATGAACACCAGAAAAATCCTTAGAATATAGTCTGTCTTCATCTATTACCACATTTTCTACCTCAATATGCTTCCGAACAGCAGACATAACCAAATGAATTGGTGCAGAATAATCCTTGACCACATCATGCATTCAAGAAAATATTGCAAAACAAGAGTGCATCTCCAGTAGGAATATAGTCTCATACAAATGACATATAAAAGTAGAAATGTTTGTGTAGCGATCCTTCAATTATATCCATATTTTGTTATTGTTTATTTGTCTGGATAACTTAAATACATGACTAAAATGCTAATGAAAATTAATTTAGTTTTTAAGTTAACGAAGAATCCTATATGTTCAAACTTACTTCTCTAGATAGTTTGTCTGTGAGCAGGGTTGGGATGTAAACACAAACTTTATGTGCATCATTTAGCGCTCCTAAGACTTTCATTTGGCTTAGACTCCATAGATGGTTATGTCGGTATTATAATTATAAAATTATTTACCAGAATAGTAAAGTATGATAAATTACAGCTATGTTATCTAGTGTATGAAATTCTTACAATAGTATAAATTGTATTTCAGTTTTTTAAGTAGCCAATTGTATGAAATTGCTCATAGTAAGTGATTACTTAAAACACTGTAGGATAAAATATTATTTAAGTCTTTTATGTTCACTTTATTACCATTTTGAAGCATACAGATGTTCAATACTATTTGATAAACAAACTCAAAACCTGAAAAGCTTGCCAAACATGCTAACTTTACTACTAACAATTTATACCTACCTGGACAAAAAACATATGTATTTATCGCCTTTTGTTTCTCTCCACATATTCTATGGATAAACAATACTACAAAAGACATCTTTTCTTGCATATTAGTATAGCTTCTGCCATGCAATTGGACACTGTCTTATCTGATGAAGTCTGTATTAGGGGAAAAAAATGCTAGTTAGTGTGGATAGTTCTTTGTCCTTAGAAAAAGCATAATAATGTTTTTATCTTTGTCTTTATGTCGGACATGTTGTCTGCTTTCTTTGTTGTATATTTCACAAAGGTCAAAATAATTAATTAGCAGGAAATAATATAGAGGAATTAAAACTGAGATTGCATATGCCTTCCTTTCATTAGTCACTTCTGCTTCCAGAAATCAAATGGCAGAAACATACATTCCTCTTTCAGTCAAGATTGCCCCTTTGGGAGTGAGTCGAGCAGTTCATCTTAGAAGAGTCCTTTGTTCCCTTCACTTAGGGTATCGGAGCAGTTGGGCATCAGAGATAAATCATCTACTGTTTGCTTTAATTTAATTTGTATTTCACTCCCAAGCAAGGTGCTCAGAATTGCTTGATAAGAAAAATAAATAGAAGACCTTAATATAGTTACAAATATTAATATCCTCAGTGGCTCAGAAGGAAGTAATAGAGCAGGTGTATGAAAAAAGCCTGGAATATTTTATTTACTCAGTAATCTGAAAAAGGCCGGAACTAAAGTTCAATCCAGAATTGCATCCAGAGACTGCCTCTTCCTGGGTGACAGTGGCTGATCCAAACCCATTTCTAGGTTTAGAATTCAGTGTAATGGGCAGTGATGATCAACACCCCATTAATTTTCTTACACTGTTTTCATTAGTCCTTTTCTCATAAAGAAACCTTCCAGTTCTTGTATGACTATCTGTTCAGATAGACTGAGAGTGAACTGGCTCTTAACCTTTGCTTCCAGCTTGTCATTGTGTCTTTCTGTGCAATCACATCACATCAAAGTGATGTAGTTGTTTCTCTTTTTTTTGCTAAAGGGGTCATCATTGCTTAGATTATGACAATCTGAAATTACTGAGTCACCACCAACAGACATTTAGAATTGTTCCTCAAAGTGAAGTTAAGCTGAACACATCATTAGCCATTGTTACAAAAAAAAAAATCTAATCACAATATTCTATTTATATGTTTGCGCTTCAGCTGTGTCCTCCCCGCCCCCCCCAGCACCATCCTCTGTTCCTACACTTCATAAAGAGATTACGCTTCTCCCTGTGAAGTGAAAATTACCTTCTTGTGGGGAGAAAGCGTTTAATTATGACTGCTTCCCCTTGTCTCCATGGTGATCCCATGCAAACAGCCTGCTTTATTAGACCTGATTTCCCCCGCCCCACCAGGGCAATCCGTGAGCCTGGTGGGACCTCCGGCCGCGGCGTCACCCGCTGCCCCGCGGAGCGCGGCCGGGCCCGGGGAGCCCAGCGCGCCCCCCGCCCAGCGCCGGCCGCGCCCCCGCCGCTGCCTGGGCTGACGGACGCTGCGATTGCAAAGCCGCGGGGAGAGCTCGGCTGTAATCCTGTTTGGAGCTAAGCCGATGCATCATTTCAGCACTTACTGCAGAAAATATGCTCCCAATTCCCTGCCCGGCCGGGGCGGACAGGCGTGCTGCAAATTGGCGGATGAGCCCGGCGCGCCCCTGCCCGCCCCCCGAGCGCTGCCGGGGAGAGCGGGGCCGTTACCTGGGTGTTCTCCGGTGTCGGGGCCCGCGGGGTCGGTGAGGATGCTGGGGTCACTCTGCGACCTGCCTCGCGGGAGAAAGCAGCCGGTCCCTTCTTCCGATGCAGCCATGAGGTGGAGGGCGGGAAGCTCAGAGGCGGGGGGAGGAGGAGACACTCATGGAGCCGGAGACGGCCAGGGGACAATGGGGACGGGGGTGCGGCGGTGGCGGGACGTCAGCCGGGCAGGACCAGCCGCGGCAGCATCTTCCCCGGCGCCGTGGGCAGGCTGCGGCGGGGCGCTCCGCCGGCACCGGGCACTCAGAGAGCAGCTTCGGGCGTCTCAGGGGAGCGGCCCATGCTGCCTGGAGCCCTGGGGAAGAGCCGGGACGCGGGCCGCCGGCCCGGCCCCCCGCCGCCGCCCCCTTTCGGGACGCCCCCTCCCGGGACGTCCCCCCGAGCGTCGCTCCCGGAGTCGCCTCAAGCCGCCGCGCTTCTGAGCGCATCCGTTGGAAAACATTGGGATTCTCCCATGGTGCCCCGCGAGCGGCCGCGTGACGTCACGGCGGGGGGGGCAGGCGCTGCACCTGCACTGCACAAAGGCGGGGGCGCCGCAGGTGCGCGCGGCTTTGGGGTCCCGCCCCAACCGGGAGCACGTGACCCGAGGACGTGGGGAGGGGTCGCCCCGCCCTGGGGATGCGGAGCGGGGACCCCGCCCGGCCCGTCCATGGCGGCGCTTCGCCCACCGCGGGGGCAGCCGCCGCCGCCGGGCTCGGTGACCGCTGCCGGTCTCCACTCGGGGCCGAAGCGGGATGTCCTGGAGGGGTTTGTTTCCCCTCGCGTCAGAAGGCGCCGGTTCCTCCCCGGCGGGGTGCGGGGGGGTTCGCGGCTGTCCGCTCCGCGCCCCTCCGGTTGTCCCGCCCAGCCGGGGCGCGAGGGACGCGCCCGGTGTCGCCGCTTCGGCTGGGGCTACTGCCGTGACAAAGGAGGCGTCTCACGGTGACTCCGAGGGAACAGGGTAGTTCCACTCGGACTAAAGCGTTTGAGAATCTGTTTAAAGGGAATAACAGTTTTTATGGAATTTTTCCTTATCTGGAAGGTGACTCCTCCCCGTCTTGCAGCGGGTGCCCGCGGCGGGGCTGCCCGTGTGTACCCCGTGCTCCGGGTGGGATCTGCTTGGAGTTGTGACTTGTGAAAACCAGAGATGCTTTTTAATCGCTCTCCTAGTAAAGTCCTACAGACCGCTCAGTCAGCGCTTGTTGGGACCATGGGGGTTCTCTCCTTCCTTACAGTAGGGTAGTGTTGATGAGCATGAGTGAAACACTGCTTTTTAATCTTTGCATGGAACCAGCATTGAGGAATACACATCTCTATAAGTAGATTTCTTAAGCTGATGCCAGAGCAATGATTACAGGCGAAACTGACTTGAGTTCCTATTCAAATTGTAGAGATGAAACTTTGCGTCAGAAAATTTCCCATTAACGCAGTCATTCGCTCATGTACATACTTGTCTTTACTGAAATGTACAGCAAATATTCAGCATATCTTAAGCAAGTGTGTCTTAGCTGTTTCTGAAAGCAGGAGCAAACAAAGTAGTTCTGTGGGGTTGTGTCATTGTTGTAATTTGGAGGGTTTTGACCCAAATTTATCGCATCTATCACACAGAAGAGGTTATTTGCCTTTTTTCTTTAAGCAGGAGTTTCAAAATTAACCCCCTGCATACATCTCATTTGGGAGTCACCTTTGGGCTACATATTCCCTCAGGTTTGGTCAACTTCCTGACCTTTAAAAAGAAAAAAAAGGTGGCCCTGGGCCTGCATTTATTGCAAGGCTTGACAACAAAATTGTTCAAAGACTCTGTTGGAATGAGGCCCAAGTGTGGCTGTCGTGGTGGCTCTGCCCAGGGTTGGAGTTTGCTGCTGTATCTAACAGGGAGTTTGAATATTGTCATAAGAACAGAAATTGAACAAAGGGTTTAAAGCAAAATATCCAAGAGTTTCTCATGCAATGAGATCTGTCCTTTCTTGCTGTGTATAGGGTAGATCCTAAAGAAAAAGTAGCATGTGGTAGCGTAATCTAAGCTGTATCATAATGCAATGGAATAAATTAAAGTAGCAAGGGCATTGTGTAAATTTGGGGTTTCTGAGAGCTTAACATTGCCATCTTGACACATTTTCAGTGTCAGGTTTTGTAACTTCTAAGCTTTGCCAGTCAAACAGCTCATCATAATTCAGAAAAGACAGCTAAATGAACTATTTTATTGTGCTATAAAAATTTCCAGGGAGACAAACAAACAAATCCAAACCACTTTTTTAAGGGATGCTTTAAAGATATCAGGATATATTTCTTACTCCTTTCCCCCTTGAGCCAAGCTTTTGAGTTGCCATGTCTCAACTTTGAAAGGGACTCATGAACTTTAAAAATTACTTATAGATTTTTTTCTTTGCCTGTCCATAGAGATAGCACCATCTGACATAGGTACTGGCCCCAGTTTTCACATAAGAAATCTCCTCTTCATAGTGAAATAATAAGCCCAATCTATTTTTAGTCCTAAAAAGAGAGGAAATAGCAAGTTTTAAATGTTTTTTCTCTATATAGCTTTTACGTGATGCTAGAAAATGCTGATTATTCTGTGAAAGTCTGTCTGTACTAATTGATATACCTGCTTTCTGCAATGAAGAGTGACTCTGATTTCTTGTACAAATATATAGTTTAGAAGTTCCATGTCAGGAACTTGCAACACTGAATATATTAAAATATTTTCAACCCCCCAAAATACCTCCAAGACAGCTTTAGTACCCTATAGACCCCCACAAGATGAGACCGAAGTATTTTTAACCAACTCACATACATGAGGTTCCTTTGGATCCTTAAAGATTGTCTGATAGAAATCAGTCAAACAAGGCTGGAATCCGCCTTGCTGGTTTAACTTAGAACATTTCATTTTCTCTCCTTCCTGCCAAACCAAGCGTCAAGAGGCTGGTCTGGGATGAGCCCTGGGCGCTGTGCGTGCCAGCTGCCGGTGCTGCCCCAGCCACGCCGCTGCTCCCAAATGAACCACCAGCGTGTTTGGGGGAGGGGGCACAAGAAAAAAAAAATGTATTAAATTGTTTAAACCTATGATGCTAAATAATGTCTCGTGTTTTAAAAGTATGATTATCTGCATGTCTTTTACTTTCAAGTTTCGTATGTAATGATGATGATGATGCATCTGTTGGCAGTTTTTCATTTCCTTGCCTTAAAGCAGGATCTACATTCCTTCTGGGGAGAGGAGAAAATAAATGCGAGGCAAAGTACTTTCTTCATGTTGGAGGATTGATGCCAAAAGGAATGGAGCATTTTCACAGAATTAAATAGAAGTTGATGGAGGCATGCACTAACCGATGTATTGTAAGTATGTTGATTTGCAAACTCCTCTGAAATGGGAATAAAACGAAGCCTGGTTCTAGCCGTGGGTACTAAGCACCTGAAAAATTGTCCTGAAGTTCCTTTTTACTACTTGATATAATTCTGTAAATGTCACAAACAAAAATACTTGCAGGATCAGAATGGCTATTAGTAGAAACATGATTCTCCTTTTATTTGGTTTATTTTCTCGCTATAGCGGTCTTGTGGTAAATGAATTTGCAACATTTTCCCAGAAAGTACAATGACCTGATGTTTATTTCTCTCTCAGAGGATTTCTAGCCTTTGATATTTATGATGAAAAGTTATTATGAGATTTTTCTACCTTAGTGGCAGACATTTCTGCAACTGCCATCAATTCAATTGCAGGAAAATACTCCTTAAAATGAAATATCTACACAAGGAACACAAAAGAGAAAATAAAATTTATTTAGCTTGATGAATATCGCACAGCCAAACCAGTGCATGTCAATTTGATATGCCTGCCTTTGATAAAAATTTTTTAAATGCAATTTTATGAACAGTATGCATGATTTGATTAATTTGCTTTCTGTTTGATAGACAGCTGAACTCCTGTTTCATGGTCTAGTTATATAAAGGGAAATCCTGACTTGTGTTAGAAAGGAATGATTCTCTGAGGAGAAAGGAATTGAGTCATGTCAGTGCTGTTTTTCTCGAATCAGCAGAATATTAAAAAACCTTATTTTCTTTAATCTGAAGCCTACGTGTGATCTCTGAGCATAACTCCAATCTTTCTTTCTGTGCTGTTAAGAAAATTGAGTTCATTTAGATTGACAATATCAGCTTTCATGTTCAAATTGTTTTGATGACCAAGGGACAAACAGCCTTGCTCAGAGCAGTTTTCTTAGATGCAGCAACAGCAAGCATTTGGTTTGTAGCTTGTGAGTCTTAACCTACTTTTTCAGATTTTATGCCAGCTTGTTGGAGTTCAGTATGCTTACAGTAACAATAAAAATGAGCATTCCCATGTTCAAAAGGCTCTTGTCTCTATTTGCGGTTTCTACTTTTTTTCTCTTAGATGCTTTCTTGGTAAAGAGGACATAGTGTCTATTTCAAGCCTTTATTTGTCAAGAAGAGAAATGCATGTCACTGAGAAGAGATATAAGTATCATCTGGCAGTCACAACTTTGTAAGTACAAAGACTTGAAAGATGTCTTTTCCAGAGCATGATGATGTAGTTGCTACTATGGAAGGAGAGTAAAAAATGAATAAGCATCAGGCTTCATCTACACATTCACATTTAACATCTCTGATGTTCAAGAGCTGTCCAGGAATCACCCATCTGATTTCCATATTTGCTTTCTCTCACAGCTCTAGTGCTCGCTCTGTCATTTTATAAGTGAAGGAACAGGAAAGGAAGAGGCAGGGAAAATGTAAAGGAAGACAGCTCAGCCGCCTGCCTTCTTGAGAACAGCTCTGCTCACCTGAGTCCATCTAGGTAGCACTGCAATGACAACGAGAAGGTGAACATCTACTCTTTTGTCAGTTATTTCAAATCATGCAGCTTGTAATAGTAACAGCAACATATCAGTTTATGGAGAGGGAACTCATATCCATGACATGCCAAGGCCAACAGCATTACAGGGATGTGGGTACTGTGCATAATAGATGTGCATAAGAGGCAAGGAAAAGGCAGCTGTATGTAGAAGACAGCAGAGGACTGCAGTGCTGTCAAACCAGCAAGGCTGGAGGTGATGTGCCATGTGAGTATTGTTTGTGCCAATTTGAACTCTGGAGGGATGAATCTGATTTTCCTCTCCATTTTTTGCTCCCCTTAGACTTCAATATGTCTGAGGAAAAGGGGCATATGTACAATTTCCATAGCAGCTCCCAATCTTCCTCCTTTCTGCATTACTTTTTGGGGAATGAATATTCTTGTACATAGATCTTCCTCCTTTTTATAGGCGCAGTGTTCTTAAGAAGGCGTGAAAGTGCATTATTTTTCTCACTTTTATCCTCAAAGTTTTCCATGATCTCAGATATCCAAAACTGTGAAAAACTGCAGATGTGGGAGGTCTGAAGGTCATGTCCATTGTAACTGAAACCCTGCAAGCTCTACTAATTAATGTGGGGAAAGCCAATGAAGCTTTTCTTGTTACATTTATGACAGAAGCTGCAGAGGTTCCAGACTTCAGGATAATAGAAATAACTTAAAGAAATTGGTGTTTGTTGTAAACAAAAATGCAATGTCTAAAAAATGCAATGTAAGATCTTAGAAAAAGTTTACCATTGGTGTTAGGAAATTCTACTTTGAATCATTAAACAGTCCCTTGACATATTTATGGGTGAGAAAACACCTGATCGTGCCTGATCTGCATTTTAATTGGTGTAATCTGGCCTGAATCTCCAGGACTAGAGGTCTCCTCACAGGTGCAGTCTCGGCTCACCTGGGAGGGGAATTTTCTGCTGACTTCACCCTCAGTATCCCCTTTCCCGCAGGCTCCTTTCCTGTGCACGGGTCATTTCCTGATAAAACTCTGTCCTGTGGAGGAAGGTCTCTTCTCAGAGCTGCGGTCTCTTTTCAGAGCCGCGCTGCCTCGCACTGTGCCCTGAGTTTGGCGTCGAGAGGAAGCTCCTTCAGAGGTACCTGCCCCAGGGATGGGATCTCTTCCCTGCCTGCCCTTGAAAGCTTTCACCAGGATTTAACTCACCCCTCCCAAGGGCTGGTGCTTTCCATGGGATTTGCCACCCCGTTGGGTGGAGGATAAGGAAAGGATCCCAGTCCTGCCCCGTGGTCAACCCGGACGGGTTTAACCAGGGTTTATCTCAGCTTGGCAAGTACTTGAGCCTGGAGTTTAACTTTAGCTCGGGAACCTCATTTTATTAAACAAAAAAAAAATTAGGCCCATGTAATACTGTATAAATATTGTTAGTTAATGCTTTGATCACATCAACTGTATAAAGACTTTTTTCCCCCCTCTTGATTTAACAAGGGGAAGAGGGAAGGCTGCTTTCCAAATGATTTCTGAGTAGCTGGAAACAGTGGTTTTATTTTATGTTTAGTCTTTTGCTTGGTAGCAATCCACAGATGAATATTTAATTTCTGTCTTTACTGAATTTTGTAAAAATCTAGGGCTTTTCTTCACACTAAAAATAGCCACCGCATGCTAGTGAAGGGTTTGAAACAGCCTTAACCTGCCCCATAGGCTGCAGTCCAGGCTTGGCAGTACCAGCGAAACGTGTCAGGAAGGCGCTGTGGACAGCTTGCTGGTCACCTTCCTCGCTCTGTGTGTCCAGCAAAGAGGAAATATGGGAGGAATGATTTCATCCAATTGAGACTTCATTAGGAAAACCACTGTTCTCCATTTCATGCTTCTAGGGTTGTGATCCTGAAACTGTTATGGGCATTAATAGGCACTGCAGCAGATTTGCTGCTCTCTGGCTGATCAATTTAACGCTTTTCCTCATTTCTGCCTGGTTGTGATAGGTTCAGAAGCTTTTTTTTTTTTTTTTCCTTTGCTGGTTCTCATCTTGGAAGACATGCCTGAAGTACCCGAGCTCTTCACTAACACAACCCTTTTGTTGGTCGATTATATCTGTCAGCTTTTCTTATATATATTATTTTCTTTCTATTATTTATGTTTCAAAATCACTTGAATGTATTGAAGAAGAGAAAAAATGATGGAAGCTATTTGGATTAGTATACTAAGTGGGGAAAGATCAGAAATAGCTAAAACTTAGCATCTGCTACTGATTGATTTTTGGATTATAAAAAAATTGACTGCTTGCTACTTGCTTATGGAAGTCTGATTTAAGTAATTCTGATCAGTTTGTCCCAAGAACAGGAGAGCACGGGCTTGGGAAGGAACTGTGGTTTGGAAGGATGAAGGTGGAAGGCTTCCTTGTAAGCTGCAATGTGATCCCCTGTAGTACTAGAGAAAGCATGAAACTGCTTATATAGGTGCTAGAATTGAACACTTACATCACTCAGGTTTGTCCATAGTTGCAGTCTAGTCCTTCTTTTCACGTACTCTTTTTTCTCTATTATGGAACAGAGAGACTCTTTAGGATGCATGGAACAATGAAGCTTAGTAGATTATATTTGCACACATGTATTTCAACTACTAGTAATCGCCATAACACCCCTACATTTAGTACATTATGTGCATTTTGTTGATATCAACATGTTTCAATAAGATCAAAATATGCACTATTACTAGAATATATATGCAAGTTGCTGCATCTCTCATGCTTTCCATATGTCTCACTCACATCATTGGATCTTGGGTTCCATCTCTCAGAGGGTGATAAGGGAGCACAGTGCAAGGGAGACATATTGTAATTATGGTAGTGATGTTAACTTTCTCCTCGTAAGTGGTAAATTGCTTAGAAAATAAGTAGACTTTTTTAATAACTATTTTAAGCACTTAAATTCCATTAGGAAATAAAATATGAAAAATAAAAACCTTTGTTTTGCCTATGCTTTCCTGTTGGAAGTGTTTGTACTTTAGAAGCAACACAGCTCATTTTTTCAGGGGTAGGTTTTGGTAACTTGTACCTTTATCAGAGACACCCTTTCTTTTTATTATTTATTGTGTTCAGGCAGTACATTCTGATTCAGGTCTCATCTTGCTGTTACCAAGTCTGGAATAATTTTGATGTATAACTTTTTCAAATTAATTCAAATAGTGAAGATCATTCAGTTGTCAGCAGAAGCAGAAAGGGAAAATGGGTGCTCTGTGCTAATTGGATGAGAGCTGAGGAATCTTTGACATAGAGTTGCAGGACAAAATTCTGATTCCACTCATGTTAATGTAAGTTTTAACATTTACTTCAACAGCATTTTGATGTCATCTGTTTCATTTCTTGTGTAACATAGGACTTTGGCTGGTATTTCACACACTGACCACAATACACAAGAAATTTGGCAGCTGGAGTGTTAAAATTCTTCGGAAGCCAGGGATACGTGAAATTAGTGACAGAGCTTCCTTCAGCAGATCAGTTTGCAGTTCTTGGAGACCTGAAATCTAGTGAACACCATAATAATCATGATTTATGAGCATCTCACACAAGACACAACATCATGTAACTGCAATCTAACTTGGGCTTCTCTTCATGGGAGGAAATATAAGAAGTCTAGAGTTTATCAGCAGCTGAAGATGAGAATGAAAGGTCACATTGATCAGAACTCATAATTAGCGAGGTCCCAGTTAGCAGAACAATGTCTTTTTTGAGATTGCAGGTGTATATTACATGGCTCCCCAGAACTCATAGCCACTGGTTCCAATTCTCATAGTCAGGTGCTACACGGTGTAAGAGAAGAGTCAGCAGAGCTGCAGTGTGCAGAACTGATTGAAGAGAATTAAGCTTGCTGTTTGAGCTTCCCCGGGGTGGAATGCAGTGGTCACTCTGTGGTACATGTTCTGAATTTCTGAGTGCTTCTGTGTGTCACCTAGTTTTATATGAGTCTGGAATAGAGTAAACCTTGGGATGGTTCCATCCATTCAATTTCCTGCTCGCCAATTCCTGAAGCAAGACTTGAGAAGGGAACCAAAACAGCTACAAATAAATTCCAGGAATGTTTAGTTTAATTTTAAGGAAAACTAGGACTGAATACCATTCCTACATAGTGAAGTTACTGCTTTCTAAGAGAGAAAGTAAGGGTTTATGTAGTGTTTTGCATCCTCGTTTAGGCAAAATATGGGTGTGCAGCAGGAGTATTGCTGTGGAGGTTGTGCTTCTGCTCTTAATACATCTGCAAATGTATTAAGTCTTGTTGAGAAACCACTCTTCAGCAAGAACTGAGCTTTTTTTTTTGGTTTACTTCTTAAGTATTATTTTTTGACAGTTGTATGTGTTGCCATGACAGCAAGCAATATTAAACCAACCTGCTCATCTACAGCATAGCAGTTTAGTACGCTGTTTCTTAATGGCACAGATGCCATCTTGCTGCAAATTTTGGAAGGGCAGGCTTCCTAGAAGTTTAAACAGAAGTTATCTGATGCACAGGGGTAGTGGTTGTTTTTCCGATTTCAGTTCTAATAGTAAACTTTTAACCTGAAAAGTTAGCACAAGACAGAATCTGCTGTTGCATGACTTCAAAGCTGGAGACTATGACATTATCATAAGCAATGTCAGAACAACTTAATCGTGGGTATTTCTGTACTACAGTTCTGTTGTAAAATACACTTTGTCAGCCTGGCTTCCAGATAGTAGTACAGGGTGTTTCAAAAAGATGGACCCAATTTCAAAGCATAGTGATTTCAGATTGGGTCCATCTTTTTGAAACACCCTGTAGACTGTAATCAGGTGAACAGCTTCAGACTAGGCAGCTTTGATCTCATGTATTTTGGAAACAAATCCCTTAACGTCTTCATCCAACAAGTAAAATGCAGCTCTTGCCTGTCATACTCTTCCAGTGAGGTCAAAATTCAGATAGTTTTTACAAAGCCCCTTCCTAGGCCATTTTTTTGAATACAAGTGGAAGTAGGATTTTACAAACATTATTTCGGAACATAGATTTTTTCTAAATATGCAAATAATTATACACATGAATGGTTTCTTAGAAATCTTGCTAGTCATTTGCAGACAAGTGTATTGGAGGTACGTGTATGTCCTTAGAGCTAAAAGATTGTATGAACCATAGTATTAGGGTAATTATACCCTTGCTTAGTGAACTAATAAACAGGGCGGGGGGTTGATGGTGGTGTTTGTTTGTTTGTTTTCCCCCAGAAAGAATAAAGTGGAAATAAGTCTAATTAGATCAGTCAGGGAAGATGCCGGTAAGTTTGCTTCTTCAAAAATCATCCAGAAGTCACGAATTATTTTAACTTTTTGTCTTCTTTCTCCCTTGGCTTTGTGGCTGTTACAAAATTTCTCTTTATTAACGCATTACGAACTGAAGCTGTCAAAATTAATCTTTTTGTCTATTTGTAAAGATGTTATTTATATGCATCTGAATGATACGGTATGTACTTCTTAAATTTTCATATGGGCTTCCTACTGGATTTCCTGAATAGGAGACTAGCTGACAAGGTAAGAATGTCACAGCTTGTGTATTCTGCCCAATGCAAATGTCATATAAACATTGTTTACAGAGATATTTCCAGTTCTGCAAAATGCAGTTACTAGGACCAGGTTTGAGTCCATTTTACATTACCCTTGGGTTTCAGCCTGCATTTTCCTATCCAGTGCAATGAGGAGCTCTGCTTAAGACTCTAGGGAGCTCTATTTAATTATAATTGGCAGTCTGCAATCCTTTGTGCTGTCAAGGAAATCATGGAGCTAATGGATGATACTGCAAGCACTCAGTAGTGGTTTTATGCTCAGTGGTTTGTGCTTTATTTGGCCAAATAAATATCTGATGGAGCTGAGAGAATACACTGATGAAACATTATTTTATAGAGGAAATTATTGGTGTGCCTACCAGGGAGCCATAGGAATTATGTAATTATTTTAAAGAGTAATTTTGCCTTCTAGCCTTTATTTATGTATCTGAAATAACAAATATCAGAGCATAGTTTATCTTTAGTAAGGCATTTTACAACAGTGGCTTTAACAGGCCAATTGTTACAGAAATGTGTCAGTTACTACGGGCAGAGAGAACAGTCTCCTGTCAGGCTGACTACAGGGGCAGCTGAATATTTTGATTATTCTGTGTATTTTTAAACCTGAGATTGTAGCCTGCAGAGATTTTTGACTGACAGCCACTAGAGAGCACTATGTGATTGTAGCTTTTCTGAAGTAGGTCATGGTAGCCAGAGAACTACAATTCGAAGTTAAATACAAAAGGCTTTTTTCATGGTATTTTGAAAGAATCCTCTTGCGTTTTGCACAAAATAGAGTATATTACGATTTTAGCACCTCTGGTATTTCATTTTACACAATTATTACTCTTGGTGAGGACTTCTTACATCAACATTTAATTCTTGTTCAGTAGAGTTTCACAGGGATCTGTAATACAGCCAGGAAAAGTCCGCTATAGTAATTAATGCTGGAGCTGTTTTTCCATAAAACTGAATGATGATGCTTTGGTGTATGCTGTATAGGTAACCTTTGGGGAATCTAGTTCCATCTTAGCTTAGTTCTTAGAAAAACTTTAACCTCACGTCATTATGATTCAGCAAGCCATGAATGGGATGGATCTATGTAAAATACATAAGCAAACTCTTAGAAGTGGTGATTTAAAGGGAATACGCTGCATGAATGAATCTGCTTCTTCCTGTGTCTAGTATTTGATGTTTCCTTATCTGATCAACACTGTGTTTTTGTGGATCTCATATGGCCCCTTTCCCATATTTCCCCCAAGAAGAAAATGGTATTATTCTTCTCTTTTGAAGTACCTGTACCTCAGAGTGCTTTTTTTCCTCACTTTTCGTACTGCCTTCTGAAATCAGCTGTCAGAGGCCTTGGTATGTTCATGCATTGTCCTTTTAAAGCTCTTCTGTGCTTTTCAAGAGGACTTTCTCATTGAAGTCATTGGTATCTTTCAGCTTATATTATAAGCAGAAGGTGGAAAGGCTGTAGCTTAAAACTTGGCAGTGATTGTAGAAGAAAGCATATTCTCAGAAGATAAGGAGCAGCCCAGAAGCCCAAAGTTTTCATCATCATGTCTGCAGTTCTATTTACAGCAGCTGTGGTCAGCAAAGGAATTGTTGCCAAATGGTGTTTCTTTAATTAATAAATTGGTACTGAGAGGCAGAGCCACTTATTGTCCTGAAGTGAAATTTTACTACTTCACTCAGCATTATCAAGTCAGAGCAGTTGTAGGGGCGTGAACTGGATTCTGAAGAGATGAAATGTTAGGGTCAGCTGTGTAAATGGAACACGTGGTGATATGTAAGACCATAACCATGAGAATGCTATTCGTCACATAAGAACCTAAATAGAGCAGACTGAAGAAAAAACTACCTTGAGCTGCAGATCCCCAACTTAGTTTGCTGGCCTGTGGTTTGGTTTGAAGTACTTGGTGACTGTCACGAATCCTGATTTAGGATCTTGACAACTACACCAATTTGTCACAGAAGAGTGGAACGCACCTCACTCAAAAAAGAGAAGCAGCAATAAGTTTTATTGAGATAAAATAATAATTTGGCAGTGTTCAATGAGTTTGATGGAATTTAACAAAGTTTAACGGTGGTTTGACTAGGTTCAATAAATTTGATGGCAAGGTTCACCTTATAAATTACTGCACACAGAGGAAAATCGAGTTATCCTCGAGTTAGAATGATTTACACAGAGACTGGAGATGCAAAGTGTAAGGAAAACCCTTCTGATGAATCACAAAGTTCAGAATGGACCTCCTTGCTCTCAAAACTTATGGAGCCTAGGTGAGGCTAGGGCCAGTCTTAGTCCCCAGCTTGGTCAGCAGTTTCTATCTAAGGCTAGAGATAAAAGGAATAAGGGTAAGGAATACAGAGGTTATAATAATCCCTAGTGATCAGAGTCTATACTTAGGTGATTGGTACGTTTGCATTGATTCGCATGCAAATTAACCAACGTTTGTATTTAACTCTTCTTTCTTTTTCTTCTGGCTTAGCTTCAGCAGGAAAACGTCAGTACATATACACTTTACATTATTGCTTTTTGATTGAAACATTTTAATGCTCAGAAATAGCTGAAAATACTGAAATTGTTATCTGTTTCAGAATTTATAATTAATGAATCTTTATGACTGGTAAAATACATAGATTAGATTAATAAAGCTTTTTGTGTTTCAAGGTGTGCAGGCAAATATTTGAAAATTCATTAATGTAGGAAGGTAAAAAAAAAAAGGAGAAAACCAAACCAACAAACAACCAAAAATCCACAACTAAATCTGGCCTTTACTTCTCAAGGAAGTAGCTATCTGAATGGTATCTAATAGATTTTGTAGGTGATTGCTAATCAGTCACTGGGCCTGAAAATTGCTGAGGACTCTGGAGGGTTTTTTTGCTGAACCTGAATCATTTCCAAATCTTTAAAATTTTTATGGTGTGAGGCTAGGGGAATAAATGATGGTCAACTGAAATATTTTTCATTGCATTTAGATTACTTTCTATGAATTTTCCCACCTGCTTTCTAGGACTTTGCACAGGTACTTTCTAGGATTTTTTCTGATGGCTTTCTGGGAATTTTGCATGATGCTTTCTGGGATTCTCTCTAATGTGCTTTAGAAATGCCACCAAGTGCCTTCGAGGGATTCCCCTGGGGAAGTTTCCAGGAACTAGGAAAGTTTCCGGGACTAGGAAAGTATCACCATGTCAAACCTGTGGACTAGAAAAATTACTCCTATGGACCTCGTTAGTTAACGTGTGAACTTCACATAGCATAATACATGCAAAGGCAAGTTATAAAATGTTTACTGTTCTCCTTCTGCCAAACACTTGGAGCCAAAACCTTAATTAGACTTGAAAAATATGTTTCTATGTTTACCTTTAGGGCACTGGAGTTTTAAACTGGTGTGAGACGTATGGTTATTCTCAATGCTGAGTTACCTTTTGTGGTCAAAGTTCATGCTCAGACTAAGTTCAGTCTTCCCAGCATGTTCTGTTGCAGAAGTGATTATATTTTTTTTGAGAAGGAGAGTGATGCTCAAGACATAAGGGACATAGGGACAGTATGGTGTTCTTTGATGAATGGAATACGTCAGAGATACTTGAAAATTTCTAATCTTACTAGCCTTTTTTTTGCGCACACACGCACAAAAGGGAGAGAAAATGAGTTTGTCTGTGTAATTCATAAGCATGTGCAACTTTTGCACAGGTCTTACTAAGCAAGGTGTAATCTACTGATAAATGTGTTTTGCACCAGGAGGTGCTGGTTCCTTACGACAGCAGTACAAGGCACTCAGCTAGTATAAGTATCACTTAATATTGTATTTATTAGAGCTAGCATTATAAGGAAAGAGTAGTACAGATAATCTTTTGTTCCTTTAGATGGTGGGAACTCTGAGTATTGTAGCATCTGCATGCTGTGCAGAAGCCTTCCATAGAAGCAGCCTCCCATTTTGGTCATTCAAACTATTACAGAATATTCTTACAAGAAAACAACTCTATTCATCATTTCTACTGGCAAACTGAAAGGATCTTTGCATGAGAACTTCTTGCTTTGCTTTTAGATAAAGGCAAGGCCACGCAGTGGCGTAATCGCCGGTGCCAAGCAGGAGCTGCCTGCAGGCCCTGCTGTTCCCGTCAGCTGCTGGGTTTATCCTGCAGCCAGTGAGTTTTCCAGTCTTTGAAGGAAAAAAGTGGTACATATGGGACACCATCCTGAACAGAATGATGGCATCACTCGTCTTTGGAACTCTGGTAGCCAAACAACTCAGCTTGTGCTACTTTAACACCAGCTGGCTGTGTTCTACACACCTGATATTTCCCAAAGCCACTGTTTAACTCAATCTCAGGAAGAAATTTCCTGACATTGAGGTGTGTCATGCTGTATAACTGCAAGTAAAGTAACTAGCATTGATCGCTATAGAGTTAAAACGGAACAGCAAGATAAAATGCTATAAAAAGTACTCAGCAAAGGAAGAATTAGATAATTTAGTAGGTCTGTAGCTTGAATATCCAGCATTCAGTAACAGCAGGTTATAGTTTGTCCATTTCCTTCCTTCTTTTTCACATCTTTTTGTGTTTCATGTAAGTTTAAGATGAGCCAAAGCACCCATTGCTATGCCATCACTCAAACTAAGCAGGTGTGGAACCATTCTTTTTTGGCGACTCTTGGAATAGAACTGTATTTTTCAAAGTGACAGCAGAGAGAGCAGTCTACGTGAGCCAGTTGTTAAAGCTGTTGTGAGTTCCATCCAAGACTCATGCATCTTTCGTTCATAGTGTTGTGTTGAACTGACTTACCTTACTTCCTGCTAAGCATGAGTTGTTCTTCTGGGTTAATTCTGATAATAAAGTTACATATTACAAGCTCCATGAAAGGAGAAATAATCACTGAGGCCCTGTGGGAATGAGGGAGTCAACTGCCTTGATAGCATTCCCTTTAGAAACTAAAAATGCGTCTTTCACTATCATGACGTAATATTAGTAGACAACCTGCAGCATTTGAGAAGAGCTCAAACTGCAAAACTGGCATGACAAGGTAGAGAAAGCCACTCTTCTGTGCTTTCTGTGGTAATCTTACATTGAAGGGGTGTTATGTCAAGGGAATGACTACAATCAGAAAAAATGAAGGATTTAAAATTAAGAACTAAGTGATACTGAGTTTATAATGCTTGGAAATGATGTTACTCAAACTGGCTGGCTTTCATAAAAACTGTAGTTCACTTAGTCGAATTACCAATGTATTTCTTTTCATAGCTTCTTTCGAGACAGCTTTAATTACAACCTTAAAATGTGTTATTTCCTTTTTATAAGAACCTTACTTAGAAATCTCTTTTGGCAGGAAGAAAATAATAGAGACAGGAAGCATCTGATAGCAACCAAACTGAAGGCTTACAAAAATTTTCTATCTATAACAAATGTTAAGTAAGGCAGATGCTACATTAACTACGCATCTGTGCTGCTGGTCTGTTCCATAAAGTATTTTTGGCATTTCAGTTTGTAGGTGTATATGCATAATATAAATTTTAAAATTATGTATTAATTAGAAATATCAATTAAGGATAACCAGCTATCTTCTAAAAATAATTATTTCTGATTGCATTAAGATTTATATCACAAAAATTCTCAGTCATACGTGTATGAACTATATTGACTAGGAAGTTTTCCAGGCTCCTGGCAACATTTCAGTGTGCATGAATTAAGAGATACATCAGTTAATGAAGCTGTAACAATGCCTCTAGATAACACCATAGCAAAATAGTCCCAGTGGGAAGACGAGGACTCTTGAAATGTCCTGAACTGAGTTTGTAAAATTTCTTAAAAGCAAATTGAAAATAACCAATGTTAGTTACATTATTTTCTGAGAAAGCTGTTAAAAAATAAATTGTCAGGTAATACTGATGAACTGCAATATTTGGCCCAACGCATTGAAGAATCATTCAGCTAGCTGCAGGGCACACGCACTGTTCGGTCTTGGCTTTGTTACCGACCGTGGGCAGGTCTTTGATGAGGGAGGCATAAACAAGTTACTTCAGGGCAAACAGCTGTGTGAACTTGAAATACATCAACTTCTCGGCAGTACTGCCAAACAAACATCCTTATTCCAGGACAAGAAGATAATCCACCTCACATTTACCTCTTGAGGTAAGACAGGAATTTATCCCCATTTGAAATAATTACTTCTTAGGACAAGGATGTTCATGTATCTCTTTCTCATGGAATAACCAGAGCTCTTCAAGTTTATACCCTTGTTTGCCCTGCAGAAACAACTTTGTGTTTTCCTATCCTCTCCATCTTTGTTTGTGTAAAGAAATAATGGTTTTAATAGTTCTGTTAGAGTAGTATAAGATCTCCAGATAAAAGTGAAATAGGTGTCTATAGGTGTCTTCCTTTGTCTATATATAAATGATATGACAATGGATGGGGAATCAGAACAGCATACAACCTTGACTTGTTTCTGGGCTTGGTTTGTTACAGCTAAAGCTGTGGCAATAACTTTTTTTTTCCTGGAACACCAGTTGAACGGAAAGATTAGAAATTAAAAGTATCTTGTTTCCAGTTTGTTCAAATTAAAGGCCCTTATATTTTTTCCCATAAATTGCTATGGTAATTAACTTCTGAAGGCAATTTAAAAAAATAGTTTCAATAGCACTTTAAAAAATACTTTTTCACTTACATAATTTCCCCAAATGAATGCAGATTATTTAATAATTTAGTGATCCTAACTTTATTTCATTCTATTCTATTTAATTTCTTTTGTGAGTGTGCACCCTGCATGAGAAAAAAAAGTGTTCTGGATGAAAAATTTTACCCCCGAAATGGTTGCACTTCAGCTTTTATCATAGAGTAAAGCCATTTTAATAACCAGCAACCACTGAAGTGATCCTGATTCGGCTCTCGCCCTTTTTCTTGTAGAAGTGAAGGTATGTGTTTCTATGCTCAGTTCAGAGAATTTAACTGAAAGCAGGGGCTTTTGCAGGGTTATTTTTCTGGTTTAGCTCCCTACATTATCTTGCTGTAGTAGAAGAGTCATATCCACACAAGAGAAATAGCTGGAGTGCAGCTGGTGGGAAGGTGAAGATCAGTTCTCTTGGCTGAAACTAGGTGTTCAGTTGGCATAGCAGTGTCATGGAACTACACCTTCCGTTTCTCCGTTTGAGAGAAAAAAAATGCATTATTTAAAATCTGTGATTCCTCCTAAGAAGCATATTTGTTGTCTAAATACTTTTTGCACATTCTAACTCAAGCATAGACACTATTTATGGATAAGAGAGTACATACGTAAACTATGACATAAGCATTTGGGGTTTGAATTCTGTATGAAGCTGAATATTGAAGGTTTTGTATATAATTTGGTGCCTAGTTCTCCTGCTAAAATGCCAGGCTGGCTTACAAAATACTATATGCAAAACACCATGGTGCAGGCAATTAGTATAGCCACATACATCCAACTAGCTAGCTCTTTCTGTGTCATTATTGATACTTTATGTTCTCAGGGAGCCTTTTTTACTTTGGTGCTGCCATTGGGTTGAACTGCTGGAGAAAATTTTAGTGAAAGATACAAGAAGTCATCCCCGTTTCTATCAAAGGGAAAGAACAGCTGGAATCTTTTGCCCTTCCGTGTCGCCAGCCTTGAACCTGACCTCTCTCTACAGCCTTCAGGTCTGACTGTTAATACACAGTAGGACCAGACACTTGTCTGATCCATGGAAATGAGCATGTCTTTTGAGTACAAATTCCATGCCTGGCACTTTCAAATTTTGCTGCAACATTAAAATAGCCTTCTACATTGAGTACATATTTTGCATATAAGTAGATGTTAGATAAAATGTAGAGTAAAATAACTTGTTAACGTTTGGATACCACTGAAATTTTATGGGCTAAGCTTCAGGATGAGTTTACGTGAGGGCCAACTAAGCTGCACACAAAGCCTGGAGAAGAACCTGAGGTACAGTAATTTTTTTAATATATTTTGACTTCATTGTGGTTGATGCTTTTGCTCTCATCTTTTGATTATGTGCATGATTAAGCATCTAAATGCTTGCTGTCTTTGTGGGGTTTTTGTTCCATTTTGTTTATTTTATGTTTGTTTGGGTTTGATTTCTGTTTGAACCAAATTAAAATTAGTGATCACATGCTTGTAAATAACTTAAGATTTAAAACCAAAATGCAGGGGTTTTCTTTCTGTTTCTATATATTAAGCTCCTTTAAGAAACATTATTTTTGTATTGTAAATTCTCAGTGTTTTCTTGTAATCTAGAAGACAATGTGGTAAAATTGGCTACCCAGAAACAAACCTACCTATGCAGAGGACAAATTTGGCAGAATTAGTCTTTTCCAGTTATTGTTAAAACGCCTGTCTTTGTAGAAGTGCGAAACTGTGGTAATTTATGTTAAATTTAAAAGAAAAATGGGATGAACTGTGTAGTCTGATCGTTTGTTTTAATCCAGTCTTATTATATTTGTTTCTGTCTACGTTTTCAAGCCTTCGTTGCTATGACTGAAAGAGTAAAGGCAGCAGAAATCATGCCTAGATCAGATTGTTGTTCTAGGGCAGCTAATTAAATCTACTGAGTCTTCCTAAAGTGACTGGTCACAACTAAACCCTGTTGTCAGTTTAGAATTTTTTAAACCAATCTTTTCTGTTCTTGATTCTTCAGGTATTTGTCTTCAGGAAAGTAGAGGTCATTCTGTCTAGCTGGACTTTCTTATGAGTAAGATGAAAGGCTATTGAAAATCTGCAGGATTATGTTTCTGTTTTTCAAGAGGTGTTTTTAATTTACCTACTAAATATTAAAGAACAGGAATGATGTTTTTTAATTTTAATTGCATCTCAAGATATTTTTTATATATAAATATACGGAAGTGACTGTTTTGGAACTATTATTTGCTTTTCTGGGAGACTGAAAAAAAATGTCATTTGTGTGGTTCATGCACACCAAGACTGCTTGCGTTCTGTAAGCACGCCACAAAGTGAACCTGCTCTTAGGAAAGGACGCAGTACCTGGGAGCAACATGACGATACAGTGGTACTAGAAAACAGGTTAGATACTAGAGTTTTAGGACTAAAGTCTTAGGAATTGGAGGATAAACCTTTTGAGTTTTGGAAATAGTTGTGCTTTTCTTGTACCTAAAGACATGGGATAAGCCCATCGCTGCAGCAGACTGCAGAATTCATGCTTCAAATGTATTTGTCTTGAAAAATGCAAGCTTTTCTCCTGGAAAGATTGTGTAGTTGAATAACTACTGACTGTTGGCCTTTATTATTATATTTTTCAGATTGGAAGTCCTAATACATTTGTTAGTCTTACATAGTCTTCCTACTTACTAATATTTTAAAATATGGTCTGTTAGTGTTTAAAGCTGAGCTATTTATCATTTTTTTAAAAACTGTATAGTGTCTTAAACTCTTTGTTGTGAGAAGGGCTGCAACACGAAATACAGAATTCAAATGTTGACTTGATGGCAGTGAAAACCAAAACTTCAGCTACATTAAACAAGTTGCCCATGTTCTCCTTAGCTGCTTATTGACTAGGGAAGGCTTGTGAAAATCAGTGGTAGTTCCTTCAGAGGTTTTCTTATTTGTCGGCTTTTATGTGAAGATGACCCAATAATGCCATGTAATTTATATTGGAAAAAACTCCCTAAGGCCTTGGTTTATTTTGGTGAAGAGACAGTTAGTAAATGGCTAGCAGAAGCAAAATAGAAAAAAATACATGTTCTGTCTCAGTATTTCAAAATACTACGTGTGGAGGTAGATTTCTGAGACCATCTTTAGGTAACTAAGAGGCCTGGTTTTCAAATATTCTGAACACTTTGACGCCATCCAGAAATGTAACCCTTTAAAAATAATTTCCAGGAATAATTTCTGATTTTACATAGAATATTAGAATAAATTAGGTTGGAAGGGACCTCTGGAGGTCACCTGGTCCAAACCCCTGCTCAACACTGTTGAGAAGTTAGATTCAACTCAAGATTTCGTTTAGGTACCTCAGGGGCTTGTCTTGTCACATAGTTTTATCAAAACTGATCTTATTTTGACATATATTGACACTTATGTGAGCTTCCTGAGTCCTTGTTTTGTAGGCAGCTGCATATAGCAGTTGCTGAGATCAAAAAGGGATTTAAAAGATTACCATAATACTCTGGGAATTGGATATTGCTTAGGGACCTGTTGGTTTAAGGAATGTTACAAGCTGTTCACTATAGACTGACCTCTGAAATTGTTTATTTCTTCAGAATACAAAGCAAGTGCAATTACTTGTTTGGCAAATGACGATAACATCTTAACGGAGACTTGATGTCCCCATGTTAATTTATTTTTTCAATTTTGTGCTGATTGTTTTTCAGAACTTGGCTTTTCTGCTTTTTGCATGTTCAATGATGGTAGTATAATCTTAGCATTTTAAGCTAATAATATCTATAGAATTTCACATTTTTGTTTCTTTCTGCTTTACAGTCAAGAGATTTGGATTAGAAAGTTTGTCAACCTGGCTGCAAATTACGGGATTTAACTCAGAAATGTTCCAAGAAATCCTGAAACACAAACATAATTTCTTGTTTCCTTTGTGGGCAATTTCACTGTTTGGGAGGTGGGGAGTAGGAGAGCACTTTTCTGGTATACTGTCAGAGACTTGAATTGCAGCCTATGCTACTCATAGACATCGGAAGTAATTATTAGGTTTGAAAGAACTATGCTAATTTTTTAAGTGTTTGAAAATGTCTCAAATATAACTGAGACATAAACCAGCAAGAGATTATTGTTCTAGTCATCTTAGGCATGGCATTTCAGTTTATTTCACTAACTCTTTAGATTACTATCTGAGAAAGGCTTCTGTTCATCATTTTTTAATTTGATTTTTACCATGAAACAAAACTGGCATTTTAGACTGTGTCGTAAATTGCTATTGGCAAGGTTATGAATTTGGTTACCACGCTTATCTTAAGTAGAAATGTTTTTAGAAGAAACTTTTATCAATATTCTTCCTTCCCTTGGTGTCTGTAACTATAATATTTGAATTCTGTCCTCTGATAAATGTGGAATTTTTCCTTCTCTGTATTTTTTCTTTGAGTCATGTCTTCTGGCTTGTTCCATAAGATTTCCGTACTCAGCTGGTGGTCCAGTTGTTCACAGTTCTCATCTGTTTGTATCGGTTCTTCTCAAAACAAAATTCTCACTCTGAAAAATTTCCTATTTGAAGTGGGATGGCAGCATTCCTTTTTAATGTCTGTTCTCTCTGTCCCAGCATGCTTGCCTCCGGCTGAAGTTCTTGCATGTCTCCAAGGATATTACTAATCCACTTTGGAAGAGAAAGGAAATTCTGTTTCTAAAAGGTTTTAAGTCTTTTAAACTGATTTTGTTCCAAGATGAGTCCACCCTTTCCAAATTTAAATTCTTTTCTTGAAAGAAAATATTTTTTGTTTTCATACTTACAGGAAAAAAACACGAATAAAATCCGCATCAAGATTAATAATTAAGTTTGTAATTCTTTTAGAATTAAAAAATATTTTTTGCATGGTGTTGGAATTAGTAGTAGAATTATTTTTTCCCCGTGTGGAAGAGATAAGAAAAGTCAGTAACATTTTGGCTGGTACTTTGAATTCAGCAAAATTACAGCAAGTACTAAATAACTAATCCATGTGGGTTATTTAACCTTGGTCTGGTTACCTAACCCTTTTTTTCATTTGTTATCCTGTTATATACTTGCAATGTTATTCTGCTTCCTTCGAACCCAGTCTAAGTCTACTTTATTGCATCTTTTTTCAAAGCATACAATATTTCATATGTGTTCCAATATAAGTAAAATTTCTAGCCTTTTTCTATTTGGTTGAGAAACAGTCTTCTCTTTTCTTTCTTTTTTTTTTTTTTTTTTTCTGGCTGTGAAAGCCTTATAGGTTACATCTTTACCCTGAAGGAAAATATTCCAGATAGTTTCTCCTAGCTATGCCTGTCACTGCTTCATCTCTTATCTTAGAAATAAATGCATTGGAGGATTAAAAAATGCATCAAAATAATTCTTCAGTTGTGAAGCTACAGTAATCTGTATCGATTAATCTGTTTCCGAATGTGTTGTATGAATTTTCAAATATTAAACTAGCTTAACTCATAATAATATTAAATAATATTATTTAATACTTATGAGTAATTATTAAATAATAGTAAACTTAATTTCTTATTAATATTAATTCAATTTTGGAATATTAAACTCACTTTATTTTGGGGCTAATGGTGCATACTCTTATTTAAGTGCACATATATATCAGTGCGCTGACAAGTATTTCTTTTTCAAAACATCAGTACTTCATTTTTGCAAAAGAATGTTCCCTCTTCACCTTTAAGTGGAGATAGAGATCTCTTTATTTACAGTTACTTACTATTGATTGGTCTTAATTACTTTTTGGAATTATCCTCATGAATCGCTGAGGTCTAGCAAAGAATAGCCCAGCAGACTCTGCACAGAGCAGAAATGTTCAGGCTGTTTGTGGTTTTTTATCCATTGCACTGAACAGACAAGGGAAGCGGAGAGGGAATATGATACGCACGGGTTCTTGGGTTTTCTTCCCTCCGGTAACTACACTGGGATTCCCATGATTTGGTGTGATGCTGGAGTGAATCATCCTTCCATTATCTCCTCTGCATGAATGAGGCTTTGTGATGTTATGTGCATAGATGTCACTTTTTAAGGATGAGATTAACTACCATCTGTTTGGAAAAAAGCTTAAGAATTTATTTTATCTTGTTAGTATAGTTTCCAAGCAACGTACAGCCAAACTATGTGCAGGCTGTTAACTGAGGTGTTTATTTGACCTTGGAAGACCAAGAATTATCCTCCATCCAGCGCTCCCAACTGAATCCAGAGCTTTCACTAGGAGATAAAGGTCTGAACACAGATATCTGCTGGTATATAGACGGCTGAAGATTATCTTGGCAAATTTCAGCCCAAGAGAGTGTAGAAAATGTGGCAAACAACTGATACTATTTGTTTTGCCAGCTTAGTGGTAGTGTGGAAAGTAATCTAAATTCTTTGGTTATAAAAAATAAGACATTATGAAGGCAGTAACAGAATTATTTTTTCTACTCTTGAATGCACGTTGTATTCTATAGTCCAGAAAGCAATTAAAATTTCATAACAGTGTGAGATTTTATCATGCAGCTGCCATCAAATGCAATTATTAACCTCAGCAAAGTAGTTTAAACATGTTGTTACTGGTGTGACTAGTTAGTGCTGGGAATGCTGGGGAAGTGGGTCTGATTAGGGAGCCTGTAGGCAACTGAGGATAAAAGGCCAGTGTCAGCAGCATCTTAACTAGCAGAGATAAGTCTTTGTACCCAACGTGCTGCTTCTTGTGCTTTAATAGCTAGCCATCATCTGATACTTTTCCTCTTGACAACCAACTGTGTATAAAGGTAATAAAAATGTGGACTGTGATCAACATACTTTAGCCACAATGTGAGAGTTTTCTTCCTCATGTTTTAAGAGACTGTTTATACAATAGTAGCTAGATCACGTGAGTTGCAGAGGAATAGTGCGGACACCTTGTGAAAGAATGTTGGTTTTATAAGAAACAACTTGATATGGATTCCCTTCTTGCAGTCAGCATCCAAAAACAGTTGAGAAAGCCAGCAACCAACTCAAAAGATAAAAAACCCAAAGAGAACAGACCCTAGCTTTATCAGAATGTGTCTTATCTTAAAATCAGTGATAACACAAATCTGTATGAAAAGAGTATGTGTGAATGATGGGGCACGATTGTGGACTTTTTATACAGGAGACATACAAAAGGCAATCTTTGAACACTTGAAGATTCAAATTTATACTGGATATCCAGGACTCACCTTAAGAATTTCTCAACCATTTCGACATCTAGATATGAAGGACCGAACTGTATTCTTTAAAGACTTGTTTATTTTTATTTTTATTGTACACAGTCTTACAGAATGACCTTTTAAATCCAGTTTTCAATTATTATTAATTAGGCTTGTGAGCAGGGCAAATAAAAACAAACGCCCTAAAAAAAAAAACAAACCTCAAAATTAAGTGGCTGCTGGGTAAGGGACGATAAACTGAAAAATTATTGCTTCTAAATTGGAAAGGGAATTTATATGTTATGCCAGGTATTTGCTCTCATAACATGAGTTTAGGCTAGGAGAGTAGGAGAGAACCCTTAGGATGGACTGGAATACAGGGAGCAAGGCAGCTGGGAGTTTCTCATGAGTTCTGTTCCAGGTGGAAGGTGTTGTCTCTAAAATGTAAGTGAAGACTCACTGAGAGAGGTAGCAAACATTTGGCCGAACACAGTGCTGTAAATGTGCTAAATTAGAAAACAAGTTCAAGATGACCAATGGCAAGTCTTCGAAGCCTCTGCAGAATTGTTTTCTTTTGTGAGAAGGTGACACCATCTGTTTTGTGACACTAGGAGAAAATATCTTTCTGCATGTAAGTAACATTTGGATTTAGTTTTGTAACATGTAACTGTATCAGTGCTGTTTGTTTGGAAAATGCCTGAGCCAATTGAGTTCTCACTGGAAATCTAGTTTAGTGAGAGCTGATGTGAAACTGCAAAATTATTTCTGTGGAAGAGTTGGAAACAAAGATACTTGTGATACAGCAAAATTGTGATTCCGAGTAGGTAGCTTGGAAATTTTTGAAGAGGTGGGGCTTTATTTGAAAAATACTGGCTTGGTGAAGAAAAAAAATGTATGTATTTCAACACGCCTCTGTTAACAATCAATCATCATTTGTTAGAAATTGCGTGGTTATCTTGCAGGATGCTAAAAACTGTAGATTTTCAGTATTTGTGGCTTATTGGCCAGAATATTGTAAATATTCCACAATGCTGTTTTCAAAGCTGAAATATAAGTGCAAAAAGCCCCATCTAAGTGAAGGCTCACGAGACCTGCAGGTTCCCTGCCATGCTTTTCAAGGGCTGATAAGTTCGAGAGGCCTGGCACCTTTGGGTTGAAGTGGGAAGGCTAGGATTTTATGCTCCTTGATAGTGCTTGCCCTGACTTTAAGAGGACTTTGTAGAATATCCTTGCCTTTTCTGGAGCAGCTGAGGCTATTCTCAGAATTAGGACCAGCACACATAGTTGTTTGGAGTTGGGCAATTGACTGCCTAGTTTTATTACCAAAAAAAAAAAAATTTTTTTTTTTGAAACTGTATTTCTCATGCTGGATTTTTTTTACTTGAAAATGGGGGGTGGGGGGAGGGGAAGGGGCTCCTATTCTGTCTCAGAGATTATGCTGCTAATTCAGATTTTCTACATAATGGAGGTGCCAACCAACCAATCCTGCCTTCTAATGCTTCTTATTCTCAAGACAAAATGAACGAGACACAACATTGATATTCTGTAATAATGTAAAGACAAGTGCAAAAATATTGCTAAATATATCCTAGTAGAACTTGCTTTGGTTTATGTTATGGTAGTAACCTAGTATACTATTTGTTGTGATTACTAATGCTTCACAAGAACAGTGTGTGCTCTTACCTCTTTTGTTAATAATGTTGTTTCCCGGCTGCTGCTTTTGACTTGTTTAAAATATCTCTTCAATCATCTGTAACACTGCTCCTTTTTATAAAGTAACAAAACACTATGAGCTATTCTTTTGATTAAATTTAGTCCTGTTATATGCGTAGCTGACAGGATAATATCTCATCCTATGATACTTAAATAAACATTTTTCCCTCCCATCATTTTCTCATAAATCCTATTCTTATTTTGTATATCCACAGAAGTCCTTTTGAACTTTGCATTTGTTATTTTAAAATGTAAGTGCATGTTTTACCGGGGACAATGATATCGTGGTAAATAATGTTGGCCTAATTGATTTCATGCAACAGTCACGAGACCTAAATATGCAAACAGACAAGTTTTCTGGGTTCAAGTCCCATAGAACTGAGATACAGGAGGACAAACTTTAGATCATGAAATTGAGCAACTGGTTTTGGTTTATGTTGTTGTATACAACTGAATTATAGGTTGTTGATTCAACGACCTCTGGAAAAAATCACAGTACGAAAGTCTTCTGGCTTGTGAATTGCTATGCAAATGTGATTATGTAGGTGTAATGCATTGTGGGGGTTTTTTCCTAGTTTTTTAAATGAGCATTAGTCTATGTTCGCCTTTGGGCTAGGTTGCTGGCTTTATATTTGCTTCGTTCACTCTTTCTTTTACAATAATATGTAATTCAATATTTATTAAGGTTTTCTGTGCTATAGCATCTTCCTACAGTCCAAGTTTCATTTGTGGTAGTTGTTAAGGATAAAATAGAATTATACAATAAACTAATTGTGAAATGCTGCTAGGAAAAAAATGCAAACATCTGCTGACCCCTTCAATCTCTCTTCTCTTTTAAGATTATCTAAGACAGGAGGAAATCAAAACCCCAGATTGTCCTCATATCAGTTACAGTACAAGTTTACAAAATATTTAGATAACTTGTTCCTAAGCAAATACTGATGCTGGACAATGAGATGAAGGTTTTGATGGATCTGATAATGAATACAAATTAAGACCACAAATGGCTGAAAGTGGCCAAACAACGGTCCTGCCAAATAAGTTGCAGCACAATTGGTGACAGTGGGTTGAAACTCCCTGGCCTCTTTTTCTCCAACACACCTTCCAACAATTAGGGCTGGCTGAGGCCACTTGTCTGTTCCCTGTAAATCAAAGTTTTTCCTGTCTATTTCTAGCCGTTATCACTCATGGCAAAGAAACTCTTCTTGATTCTACCTTAATATTGTTTTGCCTTTTAGAGATTTTACAGTTGTTTTAGAAACTGTAAATGAAGAATGGAAAATGCACCAATTGTAGTTATCTAATTATACCTAGTATGAAAGCAAGCTACTAGGTGTAGCAGCTGAAAGCCCTAATTTGTACAATTTACCTGAACACATCTGACTTTGAACATATTTAAGGGTTTTGGTTTTGCATAATCGTTGATGGCAGAGCTACTCCTGAGTTGTCTCAATCCAGCGTCCCACGGCAGCTTTGCTGCAGCAGAATTGCACAACCACTTCTGGAACGCCAAAGAGCATGCTGGCCTGTGGCTGTGAAGGGAAGCATCCCTCTGGTTTTCTTTATTGTATTTTCTCAATGCAGCCTCTTGGAAGTCTGTTTATTACCCACCAATTAGGTGTTCAATTATGTGTTGGTTTGGGGCCCTTTAAGAAACTTTGGGAACTAGAAATTTTCAAACTTCTTAGTCCCTCAAAGTATTTTTTTTAACTTTTGAAATATTCTTCCTTTTGTTTTGGTAAAATACCAGTGTTCAAAAAGAATGCTTTTTCCTATGTAATGGCACCTTCTGTGATACATGTTTAGCTAAAATATGACAGAAAAATCTCTCTGCTCTTTAGTCAGAAGGATCATGGAGGTGGCAAAGTTATAAAATCTGTTGGTTACATATGTATCTGTTGTCATAGCAGTATATTTACAACATTAGAAGCTTTAGGAGCTCCTTACTATAAGCATGGAATAGGATTTTGTGATGTCTTTTGCTTCTGTTAAATGCCTAACATTAGGGGGTTTTAATAATAGAATTTTCTACTTTTTTAGTAACCTTTCTGAAGTATTCACAAGCCTGTTCATTATTAGTATCATTAGTAAAATGGTCTTTGCTTGCCACAAATTCCTTCTGGTCAGTCCAGCAAGAACACTTTAATTTCTTCCACAACTTCTACCTCTTTTTCTTTAGACACTTGAGCAAAACTCACTACATCGGTTTTGTGCTCAGCTTCACATACATTCCTGGAAGACACTAACTTTTCTTTGGTTCAAGGATATTAGTGGTTATTGCAGTTTCCAGAATGAAGTGCAAGTTTCCAACCTGCAATACAGTTGTATTCTTGTTAGTGTTTTTTAAAGATGGTTACTAACTAAGATAAATGTTATGCACGTTTCTTATCAATTAAATTAGTTCTGCTGCTTCTTCAAACATAATGAGTTACAACTCTGATAACTAAATGGTTTTAATTTTTTATTTTCTTCTTGCCTGGTATTTCTTTTTGTTTTCTGCTCCAGTTGTGTAACCTTCCAACCTATGTAGCCACTCAGCTGTTCAGTTTTTTCTTTCACAACACCAATGTTGCTAATGTTTAGTAAATTTTGTGTTAATAGGTACAAAACAGCTCATGGCTTTTGCTGTGATAATCTTGTTTGTTCTGTTGTCTGACATGGAGTGCAACTTAGACTACATGAGAGTGTGATGCTGTTTGTGTGCACAAATTACCCATTTTCTTTAATTTGTAACCTAACCTTACAAATAGTCAGACATAGAAGATCTTGAGAATTCAAGGGACTGATGCTGTATAACATGTAATTCATATAGTTAAATTACAGATCTATAATGATACAATTGAAAATGAAACTTGGTCCAGGTTTCTTATGGCCCAACTAAATCAGATTTATTTCTGTATTTTATGAATCTTGCTGAAATGTGCTGCACAGAGCTGCACTAGTAAGTACAGAAACCTTACAAAGCTTTTCCCTCCAGTTGACAGGACTTAGAATAAATCAGAAACTTGTAACTTTGTGATTGTGACGCATGATTATTCTAAATGAGACTATATTTTCTCTTTCCGTAGGCCATGAGCTTGAGCCCTTCAAAGACCTCGCAGTCCTGTTAGACATCTATGAATGCAATAGTTAATTTCAATGGCAGTCCTGAAGTGGTAGAAATGTTTTCTGTAGAATGGCTTTTACAGCTTCACTTTAGAGTGGAAGTGTTACTGTTCAGTCACTCAGTACTTTGTTCCCTTTCTTCTGCAGTTTGTTTTTATTTCTCATCATATCGGCAGCTTCATTTTGTTGTATATTGCTGCAGGATGATTTCACAGTGATTGCTGGCAGTTTTAATTGCACAGTCCTGTGATTTACAGAGATACTTTCTTATTTTTTCTCCCCACCACTGTTTTTTAAAAGCTAGTTCCTAAATACGTTTAAGCCAGAAGAAATTTTGCTGGCAATTTCAAAGTGGACAAGATGTGATCTATGCCTTTTTTTTTTTTTTTTAAAGAGTGGCTAAAGTGCTCTTTTTTCTGCATTTTAAGATTTATTTATGCTTGGGCGTAAAGAAGAAAGTGTCTTCAAGCCATATTTTTTTTTTCTTTCTAAAATCTTGAGGTTGGATGTAACTGACATTGACTGGAAAAGTCATTTTACTTTCTTTCTGCCAGCAAATCATCTTCAGGATTTCATTGTGCCCTTTTGTGTTCCTTTCTGCCCATGACTGATACTTCACACTCAGGAAATGGAGAAAAAAGTGTAACATCATCTAAGCACTTGGAAGTACAATAGATACATTTACAAGGTAAATTCATATTCTACTCCGAGATAGAACTATCTGATAAAGCTAAAGGGAGTTGTGCCTTTCAGTCCTAGAAAGAAGACAACCATAAGTTTTAAGATCTGGGATCAACTACTTTAGCACTTAACTTCAGTCCAGTCAGACACGAACTGCTGTATTTATGAAGCATAGTAACTGAAGTTCATTCAAAAAAGCTTGTTGCTTGTGATGTTCACCTTCGTGGTTTGCGGCTCCATGATCAAAATTGTGTCTGCTTCTGGATTCTGGTTGTCTGACACAGCATGAGAACTCTTTGTGGCATTTTGGAAGCATCTTAGGTTGTGGCTGATTCTCAGATCTTTGAATATTTAGTCTAATCTTGGTTTGCATGAAAAGTTAATTGGGATTGTATTTTCAGTATCGAAGTGTAAGAAGGGCTCTATTAAACTCTGAAGAAAATGAACAGGCTGTGTCTGAAGGCAAGCATTGCTTCATTTCTAGGTCTCCTTTTTCTGTGTCTGTTTGTTAGTGGGGATACTCAGACTAGCTCAGTTGAGCTCAGCTGTTCTTTGTCACTTTAATTACCGTAATCAAATGGCTGAACTCCCTGTGTGTTTTAGAAGAGGAAAAGTTTTAATATCCTGTTTAACCTTTCACTGGTTTTAATTTTTCCATGAATGGAAGTTAAGTGAAGGCATCTGGCATGTTTAGGCTCAGTAAATAGTGGAACTTCTCTCTGACATATTGATTATACTGAAATCACGACTACTATAAATCTAAAAGAGGCTTCAGACCTGATCTTGGGAACTCAGGTGTGCACAAGTTATGTTTCACTCCTCTGCAAATAAACTGAAATTCGTAAGTGAAGTTTTATCTCTTGAGCCAAAAGAAAAAAAAAAAGGGGGGGGGCGGGGAGAAATATAAGCAATCCCTGCAGCATTAGTATTTTTTTTTTCTTCTACAAATACAAATTAGCATCAGAGTGGGTCACACCACGCTTCCCTTGGCATATAAATCCAGTAAGATGTGTGTAACAAAGAGATTACAGTCATTCTTTTAAGGTCCTGAAATCAAAACTTAGTGGCTTTCTTTGTGACTTCAGCAAATTGCACAGAATGTGCATGAGCTTGGACAGGGCAGCTCGCGCTAAGCAAGCTGGCTGCTGTGCATATGTTGTGGTCTGACCCCAGCCAGCAACTAAGCACCACGCAGCCGCTCACTCACTCCCCTCCAGTGGGATGGGGGAGAGACTCCAAAGAGTAAAAGTGAGAAAACTTGAGGGTTGAGATAAAGACAGTTTAATAAGTAAAGCAAAAGACGTATATGCAAGCAAAGCAAAACAAGGAATTCATGTTCCACTTCTCATCAACATGCAGGTGTTCAGCCATCTCCAGGAAAGCCAGGCTCCATCATGTGAGCTCAGTTTTTGCTCTTGCTGATGTAGGTGTTTTCTCTGGCAAGCTTACAAACAGTAGTGTATTCTGAAAGCACATAAGATCAAGAAGATTTGGTTGCATAAATCTGCTCTGAAGTTTGCAGTCTTTGTGTCTTAGTCCCCAATTTGCAGAATAGATGCCGTGATAAATCTCTCCCAAGCTGATCAGAAGCTAAATATTTTGACAGCTGTGAGAGATGCTCAGAGAATACAGTCATGAAGACCACAGAGGTCTCTCTATGAGAAAAGAGAGATCCTGGGAAGCTAAGAGGGATTGCATTTACTCATTAGCACCGTTCAGTATAGGATGTACTTGTCATATATCTATTAAAAAAAAAAAAAATTTCTTTACCTGGCTAAAGGAGTTGCTTTCCAGCAATCCTTTTTTCTGCTGCTGCTTCTTCAGCATTGGAAGATTTCTGAAGAGTCCCCTTAATTTGCTAAACTTTCCAATCTTGATAGCAACAACAATATCCTTCTGGGACTTTATATATTCTTGCTACTTCTCACTTTTATAAGAAGTAGGTGTTTGAGATAGTTTTGATTTTCATTTTTTTAACTGATGTTTTAAGATTGAATTTATTTGAATACATTTTATTAGAAAAAGATGTTGCATTTATAACCTAAGAGTGTATGTACATGAGCTATTAATGGGTCAATCAATGCACGGTAAACTAAGTGTAAATTTATGTCATGCATGCACTAGCCACTAGACATTTATTGCACTATATGATAGAATGCTTACATGTGAGCACTGCTACCTTAATTGTAACTTCAAAATCAGGGTGATGTCAACTTTAAAATGATGCTAAAATTAACTGAAATGTTCTAACCAATAAAAGGTTTTAATGAAGGGGAAGGAATGCAGTGGTAAATCCAGAGTAGTTCTACTAGGCTCACTGCACTGGTCTTTTATTTGCACATTTGTAATGAGGCTGAATTAGTTGGTATGATGTTTAACCCTGATTGATCTTTGTCATGTCACTTAAATTCTCTTGAGAAAATCTAATTCAAACAATCTTTGTCACTAACATTTCCTGAAGCAGAGTAGGAAAATATCTACATCAAGCCAGACAATGTTTTTTAGTTCAAAGGGTACGGTCCTGTGAACACTTTTATTCATTCCTCCTTCTGAGAGCTGATGTTACATATACAAGCATATGCAGGTTATGGCCCCAAAGGGAGCAAGGATATGGGGACCAAAGCATAAGAGAGTTGGTGGTGTTTGCAACGCTGCCAGAACCTTAATCTCTTCTTCAGTTTAAATCTTATTGTTGAAAGTTTTGCAGAATGCTACCAGCTGAGAGCCAAATCTTGATTTGTTCAGTACATTTGTATATTTGTAGGTACATTACAGTGTTAAAGATTCATATGAATATTTACAGTCTTGCAGCACTGACCAAAGACAATTATCTCTTCTATCTGTAATAAACAGAAAAAAGAAATATCTGAAGGGGTCTTTGCTGTATACAGTATGAAATTGGAAAGAGGCCCACTGTTAGTAACTGCAGCACTCTTAAGTCTTTTACAGATTTATCCCAACAGAATTCCAGAGAATTCTGAAATTCAGGTCAAACAGTATTTTTCTCAAGAAATACGTTTTTTGCCGGGACATAATTGTCAAACAGAAGTGAACTCTGGATGTTCAGCTGGAATATGTATTATGTATCCAGAAGATATGGTCATTCTTCACTAGTATTGGCTTATAAGATGCTTGTGATTACTGCTAAGGAAGATATTGGAGCAAGCAGTTCTGGGAACACTAGATAAAAACTTGGAAAAGCATATTGGAGATTTTGACATGCATCTGGATCAGTCCCTAAATTGCAAGTGGTTGAGAGCTGGGCCTGGGAGAGGAGGTATCGGTGTTCTTGTTCTTCCATATGCGTCCATATCTGATGTCCAGTCTGAACCAATATGGCCATTATGTTCCTAAAAGGAAAACCTCTCCTTAAAAGAAAACCTTCTTCTTAAAAAAAAAAAAAACAAATCAACCTTGAAAATTTACAATTTACAGAAGAAAAATAAGTTGTCCCTTACATAAAAGATAAAAGTTTCAAAAATACTTTGTATAATACTTTAAATTATTGTATTCTTTGAATAAGTTGAAGGTATTAAATATTTAAAGGACAAACATATTAGTTTTCAAGGCAGATGTTTGGGTGAACTATCAAAGATATGCATCTGAGAACATGCTTCATATGCTTTATTTCACAAATCTGAAGAAAACAGTTGATTTATTGTCCTACAGATTGCATTACGAATCCATAAGTTTGGCTTTAGTTACACAGGAAATCTTTTGGACTCTAGAAGAAATGGTCTCAAAGTGATCTATATGGCCAAAAAGTAGTAAATAATGTTTCTTATCTGCAAGCTGCTAATTCAGTACTTAATTTAATAAATAAAGTGTGTCAGTGTCATCAAGATTTCTACTTCAATAAATCAAGAAACAAGTTCAGACATATGTAATAACTTAATAAAAAAACTACTATAATATGGTGGAGTCCTGCAATAGTTGTCACAGTTTTGTCATTTCCCAGAATTACCAATATCTTGAACAGCTTGAAAATATTTTGAAAGATTATGTATAGGACCAATGTACTTAAACTTGAGGCAGTGCTAGGAGTCCTTATCATCATTTGATGCCATCAAAACAGGTTTTTTATGTTAGTTGCTATTTATAAACTTGAAATGCCAACTTTGTTAAGATGACTTATACTGCAAATGAGAAGGTGAGGAAGCTCCTTCACACCAGCTGTATTCTCCCATCTCTTTTCTGAGGCGATTTTATTCTTTTTTTTTTTTTTTTCCCTGTGCACTGAGAAATGAAGCTACTAACCAGGTTCAGAAAGCAAGTCTGTCTATGTTGAATCTTATTCCCTGATTCCCCCATTGTTTCCCATCAAAGAAATGTAAGAATTTGTAAGCAAGCCCATCTTCTTGACTAGTAAAATGTGATTCAGTTTCCTTTGGGGAGACACAGATGAATGACAGAAGTGAATCGGAGGAGGTAGAGAGGAGAAATAAGGTTAAAAACTATAATGCGAGGGGGAACATGTTACTACAGTTATTTTGGGCATAATGCTGAGAGTTAGTTATAAAATGTGAGTTGGCTGTTGCCCTCCCTCTAGGACTGAGGACCGAGATCAAAGGAAGACCCCCTACAGCTCCGCAGAAAAGCCCAGAGGGGCTACAGGGTATTGCCAAGATGAATCCTCTAGGGACTAATGAAATTGGAATTGCTTTAGCCACAGTTTAAAGGTTAATGTTCTTGTGAAGAATTTTATGACAGCATATAAATTACCCTGTGATCAGTTCTCAGTGTTGGGCTTTTTCTTGTCTAAATTGGCCAACCAGCACTTTTTTATTTTAATTTGCTTACTGACATGATGAAATGCAGAACTGTCTGGAGCTCTGTTGTCAATGCCTAGGGCCGGCTGCAGTGTATGTTTAAAATAATAAAAATCAGGGGAAAAATATATAATGAAAAGCAGGAAAATAACAATGTTTTCTACAAATTTGCAAGGGTAAGGTTTGGTTTACTGGGCTATGCCACAGGGTAAACTGTGTCTTTAAGGAAGAACAGCCAAAGGTAGCTAGCTTGCTTTGTAAAACTCAGAATTTATTTGCTAAAGTTGCATTCTAAGGAGATCTGGAAGGCTGCCTTATCAGTCAGTGATCTTAATTTCTCCAGCAGATCTCCAATTCTGGGTAGCAGACCTCCTGCCTGTAGAATTAATTTCCCTTGTTCTGCTGTCACTTCTCCAGTTTGCAGTCCGGATCACAACAGGGGGAACACGAGTAGCGAATTGCTACAGTTGAATTTCTTGTAGAGTTTTACTCGGTTCATTTCCACACTAACTGTATTAATGGCATTACCCAGCTCTCTGGCCTCTCATTATCAAATGCTTTTCACTTTAGTGACCAAAACCCCTCTGGCTTTCTTTGCTTACCCACAAAATAACCCCAGTCTATCCATAGGTGCCTCTTGAGTTCCCCAACAGCAGGTGGGCAATAAGCACTTACTGCTCTGGTTCACTCCACACTGCCTGTGTTCTAACTGACCTACGGATACTAAGTGTTGCCCTTAACACAAAGACAGCAGTAATTTCTGCCACCTATGACTAAAAACTTCTTTCCACAAACCTTTGGAAACAATTAATTTTTTAAAAAAAATCTACCACTTTATTAATTTTAGTTAAGTTGGCCAGAAAAATTGGTTTGTGGGTGATATGTATGGACAGCATGATTATGTACACTTTTAAATTTTTTTTTTGTTATTGTTGTTCTTAGATTGGAAATATAAAGATGTAGCAATACCTTATAAACCACAATTTTATAATGTGATGTTTCATCATTTGCCTTCCTAGTACTCCATCTTCTAGCTCTGACATTCTCTGCTATGATGTGTCTATCCCCTTCTCAAGTCACGTAATGGAATATCCCTGAAGTATTTGGCCTGCCAGGAGGCTTATGCGAACTGTGAGGCAACTGGGAGCTGACAGTGGCTTTGTGAAATACATTTCAGTGTTAGTTTACATTGTTTATTGTTTCCATCTGTGAAGTACGAAAGGAGTCCCAGGAATAAATTGCTACAAATACTAAATTTTAGCTAAGTAAATCTCTTAATGCATAGGACATTTAGTCCTAAGTGTGGTATGTATCCTGTAGAAGAGTATTCTGGAATAGTTTACCTACGAAACTAAGCGAAAAGATTTTTATATGTATTTTTGTTTTGCTTTAGTCTTTTGGTTATCACAAATGATACAAAAAGTTTCCAATAGTATCTATGTGCTACACCATACTGTTAAATTACCAGGTTACTTTCATGTACTAGAATGAAGAAACATTTTTATCAGCAGTGATTTTTGGCACAGTAACCATCCAAATCTTACTAATATCCTGTGTCACATACCAGCAATAACACTTTGAGTTCCAATTACCTAACCGCAGCTACTTACTTCATGCAGAGAAAACACTGTTAGTTTAGAAACCAAAATGTAATAAAAATAAACCTGTTAAACTAATAAGTTTGCTCTAGATCAGTCTCAGCAAGTCCTTGACCTGACAAATGTAAAAATTTTAAATGGACCAAGGATAGAGTTTGACTTTTAGACAAAGTTAGAATTTATGTAGAAAACAGCAACATGTCAGTGTGTTAATAACAAAAAATTTCCTCTAAATTTGCTATCAGAAAGTGAACTCAAGTAATTTTTAATTATTAAGAAACCTAACACACTTATGTTGCCCTTTTGCCCTAAAAACTCACAGGAAAGGGTAAACAACAGAAATAAATTCTCTGCAGGTTTTCTATATGTAATTTCAATCAAACTGTTCCATTGTTAGTGCAAAAGAAAAGTGTGAGGGTGAATCCACAAGACATTTTGCATCCCTGGTGTATGCAAAGCTCTATCATCCTAGTTATAAGGAATGGAATATACTCTTCTCTCCATGCCTAGATTATAAAATAACTTGCATATGGCCAGGACCCTCTGTCCATCCTGGCAATATCTGTTGTGCGGAAAAAATGTTCTTATCTGTATATGGGACAGCAAGAACACCCTCCTTCACTAAAAAGACATAATCCAATGCTTTTAAATAGTTAGCATCAGTAATGGAAAGGCAACGTCAGGAGGACAGTGGTTCCTGTCCCTTGGAATGGTAAGTGGGCTGCATTCACTCCCTGTTTTGCGACAGGGATGCTCCCAGCCTGCCTTCCACCCACTGATCTCCATCAGTTCTGAGGAGTTTTAGGCAGCCAGATTGCCAAGCAAATTCTTAACTGAATGTCATGGTACTTAAGTGTATTGAGTGTGTTCTGTTCTAGTTTTAACTTGTTTAGTCCTCAGAAGTTGTTTTTCTTTTGTAACTTTTAAGCTGTCAACAGGGTCTACTGGGATGTTCCACCAGAAAGGGACAGGATGAAGGCTCAGACGGAAGGCGCTCTATCATTTCTTAGTTTTAAAATAGCTGAATACACTGTTCTGAAAGAATTTCAGTGATTATTTACCTATAAAGAAGTATGCTTGGTCATTCTAAGTTCACATACAGTGAAGGGCTGTATGTTTTAATTGGCTCTTCTTAGTTCTCTAAAGTGTAAAAGCAGCAACATTATGATTGCATTTCAAGGATCTCTTGTATATGTATTTTTGTTTAAATCTAATCCCTCTTTAGAAATCATAACACCTTAAAAACATTTAGGCTGGAAGGGATTTGTGGAAGTTCTACAGGCCTTGAGCTTCCTGCTCAAAGCAGGGCCATTTTGTGAGTTAAATCAGGTTATTCATTACTTTGTCCAGGCATGTTTTGAAAATTTCTGAGGATGGAGAGTCCAGTCTCTCTGAGTGATCTGTTCCAGTGCTCAGTCAGTTTCATTCTGAACTTTTTTTTTCTGTATACCAAATCAAAATTTCCCTTACTGCAACGTGTGAGCATTGTGTCTTGTCCTTTTAACGTGTACCTCTAAAAAAGAGTTTAGCTCCAGGTTCTCTGTATCCCACCCTCTTAAGGCAGTGAAGGCTGCAGATTGTTCCTTAGCCACAGAATGTTTGCCAGGCTGAATGAAGCCACTTCCAGCCTCTGCATGTCGTATGCTCCCATGCCCTGACTGTGCTAGTGGCCTCTGCTTAGACCATCTGGTTTATTCATCTCTGTCTTGTAATCAGTGTTCCAAGACTCAATATTCCAGATCCAGATGCAGCCTCACGTGTCCCAAGTAGAAGGAAACAGTCGTTTCCCTTGACTTGCTGACTCCGGGTTTACTTATACGGCTTCCTTTGCTACTGCAGGGGCTCCCTCCTGACTCCTGTTCAGCTTGCCTTGCATCAGGATCCAAAAATCCTTCTCTGCAGAGTTGCTACTTAGCCAGTCAGTTCTTAGCCTGTTCTTAACTTGTTCTGGGAGTTGAGGCCTTGTTTCAAAATCCCCTTTCAGTTCCTTCTCAACACTATTGCCTCTTACTTAAATCAGGTTTGCAGTAGTGCTAGTCAACTCTTTGAAAAAGGCTGCTTGAAAAAGATAGTGCCTGGATGTTAGTTAGGGACAAATAGTCAGGAAGCATATATTGTCTTGGGTGGCAAAGCAGCTAAATGAGTTTACATTGTATCCAGATTTAGTCTGGTTTGTTCCCTGCTCAGCTAGTGGATTTGGGCTTACAGTCTGTCTCAGTACTTGCACATTTTCTTGGCATAGCCTTTCTAATTTCAAGTCTCTGATTATTGAAAGTCATCCTGAAAGAGTTATGCATTTTCTCAAAGATGACAAAGAGGCTGTTTCTGATTTGATGTGGGGGTTTTGATGGCTTTTAAGTGCAAAGGGCACATGGATTGGTATGAGTCTAGTTTCCTTATTTTGATGTGCTATAACTATAAAAGCACCAGTAACAATAGTAAAATAAAGCCAAATGTTATTAATATACTATTAGCTTTAACAAATGAAAACATAATTGTTTTTACTAACAGATGGAGTCCAGACTGTGCACTAAGTATTTTAAAAGTAGTTTGACATTTGAACAGCAAACGGACTAAGTGGATCACTTCAAAAAATACACAAAAGAAATGTGGGTTTCAAGAACAACAATCTTTTCTGTGATAAATAGCTTTTCAGTCTGATACACAACTAATGTATCTTCAATCCATTCTTTGTAAATTAATTAACAAAAGTACCCGCCTATTAGGAGATATCTGTCCTATGTAGGTCTCAAAGCATTTTATCCTGTCATTGTATCAGCTTCCCTGTTTTTGCTGGAATAACTGTGGTCCAGTGACGTGAAGCAGCTTTCCCACAGTGGCCCAGAAGGCCAGTGGCAGAACAGCTTATTGCCACTGAGTTGGACAACGTAGAGTTGGATCTTCTGCAGTACAATTAAATAATCATTCTGAAATGTGTAGTACTGAGTAGTATTGTAGTGTAGTTGAGTAAATATAAGCCAGCAGAATATTTAGAGCAGCTGAAAAGTAGGTGAAACCCTCATCTATGCTTTTCATTATTTAAACATAAATAACTAATAATTTTTTAAAAACATGCAAAACAAAACCGCTCGTATTTTTCCATTTACTCCCAAAATGCAGATCCAGTTCTCTGTCTGGGAAGAAGTTCGGTTTTCGGCAAAAATCCTTTGCTGATTTTGAACTGAGTTTATTTATATTTGTTTTATACATGTTTATCCTTGGGGTGAGCCCATCAGTGATGAGAATTCCAGACTCTTTGGAACAAAATGCAAAGGAAGCATTTCATAACAGGAGAAAGCAAAGCTAGGAAGAGAAGGCACTACTGCATCTGATTTTAAGTACCCCGGTACACATGCATTAAAAGCCCTCATGATCTTTAATGTATTTATCATCTTCAGCATTAAGCCCTCTGTTCTGAGATCAGAAAGATGTGCATATCTGAAATGAGTCTACTGAGTTATTTGAGAGACTTTACCAATATGAGCTTACTGCCTCCAAGGGAAAATGAGTTTGTGTATTTGCTAGTGCGCGTGAAACTCTTTCACTAGAATAATTTTGGCAAATTTCATATACATTTTGTGCAATTGTCACTGGTAAACCCTTTAGAATCAAATATAACAATGAGAGTGAGCGAATAGACTTTATTGTTATATGCGAATTACTGTATACTTATGGGCGCCAAGAATGTCTTATCGCACGGTTCCTACACCACTGAGCACATAAGCCATCCAGTTACTACATTTAGCAAAGTAGCGTTCTATTTAGAAAAAAGGGGATGGTATTAAATTTTGGCTTAGCTTTTAAGGAGATTAAACTTCTGAAATCAGGCAAATTCATTTGTAATAACTCCATGTGCCTCTTGCATAATATGTTTGCATTTTGAAGTCTTCTAAAAAGTCTGTAGCCATTTCTTTGTTTAAATTGTGAGCAGCAGCTCTGCTTTTGCGGCTTGTAGACATGTGTAGTATTAACAATTTAGTTCTGTTTTCAGTCTTTGTTGTAGAGAAACTCTGTGTCCTATGACCACTGCAGACAGAATGATTTATACTTAGAATGTTGTTTCTTCAGTGCCACTTCTGTAATTAGGACTTTAAAAAATCCATTTAGCAATGGGGTTAGCCACACCATAATAAGGAAGAAATCACCTAATTTGTGTATTACTACTGAGAATTAATTTTTGGAGATTGAAGAGTCTAGCTGAATTTATGGATTTTCTTCCCCATTTTTTTCAGTCCCTAGACCCATGTGGTAAGACTCAAATATTTGTAGGTTTCATATATTTGATTGTCTTTGTATTTTCTGTTGCAATGGCTGAATTATTGTTCCTACTGATCAGGTCATAGTGTCTATAGGTGTTTGCTGCTGCTGTCGCTACCAAGAGGCGGGATAGGAGGGGACAGGTGCAGCAGTTCTTAGTGCTGGCAGAGCAGCTCATTTTACAGGAGGGGAAGAGGCTGTTGGGGTGAGGGTGCCCCCACCCATGTGTTTCCTGGGGTTTCTAGCAATGCGCTGTGCCAGGTACAAGCAACCTCTGAATTAGCGTCAACAACGTTTGTGCACTGCAATGATTTGTGGAATGGGAAATAATGAGGAAGGACAGGATAGGTATGCAAGTCTCTTAAGTTCCCTGATAGACAGGTATCTAAGAATGAGTTATAAAGGCACGTATAGAGAATAAAAGATCGTATTCAGAAAAGCACTGTGGGGAAAAAAGACTGAAAACTGCTTGATTAGATGTCTTAAGTACCTTTTGGTCTTAAAGACTGTGAATACAAGGAAATTCAATAGCAAACATTCCTGTCTGTAACATTCAGCTTTGCCTCGAGCCTTCAGAAGTCTTTAGTGTGTTAATACACATTTCCAGGAATGCTGAAAAATAAGGATCAGTGGTGACCTTACTGTGAAAAAGTTAGCAATTACAGTCTGTAAAGCAGACAAAGTAGAAAGCAAGCCTAAGCCGAAGAAGGTCTATCATTACCGTTATTGTTGGCTTTCAGTTGTTGCAGGCTTAATTGAGAATGCTCAAAGTACTTCTTGGTCCAGTATGTTTCCAAATGAATCCAAACCTCTGTAATCAAGGTAATGTCTAGGGCAGCAATTTATTATGGGTTTTTTCTTTTATTTTTTTTTTCCTCTTTTCTTTTTACAATCTGAAGAATATTTCATATTAAAGTTTTCTTATAGAGCTGAAAAACTTTAATATCAAGCAAGGTGTTCTGCTCCTTTTTAAAGCTTGGAATTGAAAATGAAGCATTGAGGGAGAGCAGAGAAATCAGAAAAGGGGCTTGGAGCTCTGAAATGTTATATAAGTGTATATACATTACATTGTTGTCAGATTTTATAGCTTTCTGTTTCCCATTCATTTTTAATTGGCTTAATTTCAGGAGGCTCAGAAAGCTCCCTTTTCTCTGTCCATTCTGCCTAGCTGCAGTAATGAAGAACTAATTGGGAACCAACTGATACAACTGGAAGTCTCCTCCCATGTTTATTAGAACGCAACACGAATGGACATGCCCTTACTGTTACAGCAGCAGAATGTGTCCCAAGAGGCCTTAGTTTAGTTTCCAGTTTAGGTTCCAGCCAGTTTTGTGTTGGTTGGTTTTGGTTTTTTTTAATAATCTTTGCTGTGAGAGGCTGGGTCAGCTCTTGTCTCGCAGACCAAGTAGCGCCTATTGTTTGTGCAATTTGACATCTTTGTTGGTTAATTAAAAAACACGGAGAGTGGGATCAAGTGCACCCTCACCAAGTTTGCCAACGACACCAAACACCTGTTGAAAAGTATAAAGTAAATGTACTTTTGTGAGAAAATTCTGGTTTCTGCTCCCACTCCAGATTATTTCACCCTTCAGTATATGTAGGGTCCCACATGGTGTAATTGTTCAATTTTCTTGAAGCTTAGAATCAGGGATTTTCTCCAGTTAGATTATTTCTTTTCTGAGATGATTCAGTATTTTTCTCTCATTTTCATTGCTTAAACTGAACCAAAGTTATTGTGCCACTTATGGGAGCAGGATGAGTAAAATAAGTGTCTGTACACATTAAAGAGGTTCTAGTGGAAATCTAGTAAAAATACGGAGGTAAAAGTAGTTCTGGTAACCGCAGGCATCTCTAAAAACAGCCTAAACAATTTCACTGATTGGTTGTTTTGTTGTTGGTTTTTTGTTTTTTTTTGTTTTTTTAAATGTCTCATTTCCTGTGCAGTAATTCTGGTGGAGGAAATGGAGCTCAAATGTTGTTTTGGTTCTGAGAATTTTTTCTTCCTTTGGAAATTTTGTAACACATGCACTTTTATTCCCATTGTTACACAATGAAAAGGGAATGATTACTGATTTCCTGTTTTGCTACCAACAGTTTTTTGTTCAGAAGCATATACTATTATGTATACTGTCGGTAGAGATTCATTTTGCCTATACAGAAGGTTTCAATTCTTTTCCCTCCCTGGCCGTTAGATTTGTAGGACGACTTTTAGGTAAAACATGCAGTGAATATCCAAGTAATTAATCTTCAGCCTATAGTTGGGATGAACCTCCTTACTCTAGTGTTACTTGAGAGTTCTTTCTTGGCTTTCTTCTTTTTAACACAAAACCTTCTTTTTTTTTAATTTAGCCTTACTTTTGCCTTCAGATAATAGGGTCATCTTCTGCTAAGTAAAGGGTGGTGCAATCTTAACATGTTTAACATGATTCTGAAGATGTGTGCACATGATCAAGATGAGGTCCAACTTTTAATGGAAAGTCCCATATGAGAACAAAGCAGACCTCAAGTAAAACCTCAGTCTAAATGCCCTAGTAGCGATCTACCTTCAGTATTATTGGCTGCTTATCTACCTGTAATTCTAAAAGAAGTTCTTTGGGTTGGTAACCCTGTGCTTCCAAACCTGCAAGGTACCACTAGTTAATAACAATTTTCCTGTTAATTGTGTTTCTATTAGTAACACATGACTGGGCTAAGAAATTTAGACAGTTTTAATCAATAGTGGGTTCTCTCACACTGTTTCTAGAAATACAACTGGTTTGTATTTTAGAAAATGACTGAATTTTAGACACTTCAGATTTTCCATCATATTTCTTCTCAGTAACTCATTTCTAGGATAGCATGTGTGACTTGAGGTTTTTGTAGTAAACTGTGCCATAGTTGCTCTCATCCCCATTGTACACATAGAAGAAAATAAGAATTCACCAGAGAGGCCATGTGCAAAATGTTCTCTTCTTGTAGAACAGCCACAGAATCCCAGAATGTCGGGGTTGGAAGGGACCTCGAAAGCTCCTCCAGTGCAACCCCCCGCCGGAGCAGGAACACCCAGATGAGGTTACACAGGAAGGTGTCCAGGCGGGTTGGAATGTCTGCAGAGAAGGAGACTCCACAACCTCCCTGGGCAGCCTGGGCCAGGCTCTGGCACCCTCACTGGGAACAAGTTTCTTCTCATATTTAAGTGGAGCCTCCTGTGTTCCAGTTTGCACCCATTGCCCCTTGTCCTGTCACTGGTTGTCACCCAGAAGAGCCTGGCTCCATCCTCCTGACACCCACCCTTTCCATATTGATCCCCATGAATGAGGTCACCCCTCAGTCTCCTCTTCTCCAGCTCAGAGCCCCAGCTCCTCAGCCTTTCCTCACACGGGAGATGCTCCACTCCCATCGGCATCTCCGTGGCTGCGCTGGACTCTCTCCAGCAGCTCCCTGTCCTTGAACTGAGGGGCCCAGAACTGGACACAGTGACTCTGACCTGTCTCTGACTTGTTCATACAGCTCCAAACGGCTTCTGTGGGAATTGCATGCTCGTCCCTGAAGCTAACCTGGGTTTTCTTTATTCAGTGTGACTATCCCGCGCTCATCTCCGCCGTCCCCGTCCTGACTCCAGCCTGTGCAGTTGTCCCTTCCGGCTGCTGCCGCGGCGGGGGGAGCCCGCGCGCCGCTAGGTGGCGCTGTTGGGCAGGCGTGGCCGCGCCAGCGGCTGGAGCGGGGTCCCGGAGCCCGGAGCGGGTTCCTGGAGCGGGTTCCCGGAGCCCGGAGCGGGTTCCCGGAGCCCGGAGCGGGTTCCCGGAGCCTGGAGCGGGTTCCCGGAGCGGGTTTGCGGGTTCCCGGAGCCTGGAGCGGGTTCCCGGAGCGGGTTCCCCATGTCGGAGCGGGTTCGGCTCAGGCGGTCAGGTGGCTCCAGACACGCTTTTCTTCAATAAGTACCTTAGTTTGGGGTTTGGTTTTTGTCTTTTTTTTTTTGTCCTGCTACATTACTGAAAGCTTTCCACCTTCTCTTGAGGGACAGCTTTTTTTTACTAGGTCTGCTAAATTACTCATATATTTTGATTACTTAGCTCTGTGAGAGCTGCTTTATTGTTTGAGATCGCGTCACTTAAGAATTTAAACCAATGTTGTTAGGCAGTAATTTCTCTTTATAAAAATAAACGTTAAAACATCTTAAAAAGAAAATAAGGAATACCGTAGATCTAAGAACTACTGCGTGATAGTGTTACGTCTAGTTTTTGCCTTGTGTTCTCCTTAAAAAAAAAAAAATCTAAATAGCATAGATTATATTTATACACTGATAACACGTGCATTCATATATACGGCCCTTGACTTTCCAGTTGCAGATGGATGCAGTGCTAAGTGTTGCCAGCATGGGAGTTGATTGTTACATGAAATTCCTTTATGAAACATTGTATGAAAAACAAGGAGTGTGTGAATCACAGCACAAGAATACAAGTGGCTGAAATTATGCTGTTACTAAATCTCTTGTTTGTATGTGAAGAATTAGTAACAGCCATATGAATTCTTGTGTATAGCAAAACACAAATTGTCTTCTATGAAGTGGAATCAGATGTATTGTTAGGACAACACCAAGAGACATAGAGTAAGAAGAAATATCTTTGAGTGCCAGTGTTGAAATAGGAGAAAAGCAGCAAAAACCAGGAACTTTCTGTTCAGGATGCCTACTTGGGGCAGGGAGCAGGGAGAAAGAGAAGCAGTGAGGAATCAGGATTTATGGAAGCTATTCAGTTTGTATAAGGTGTTGGATTTTGGGTTTCTCAGTTCACAAACTAAAGAAACAATGGTGCTTTTTGATTGCAGAGATTACCAGAAAGGCTAGAGACAGATCAAGACTCCTTTATGATATTTCTGATATTTCTGTGGTTGAAGTTCAGCTATATACAGCAGATTAGCAAGAAGCTGAGAACAATTAGTTAAGTTGCAACCCTCTACCGGAGGACCTTGATCATAAATAAAATTTCAGCTGTGCCTCCGTTCAAACATTAATTTCATTGTCTGTAAATTGCATGATATAACCAATCTATAGACTGATGGGTTTCTTTAGAATTCTTTCAAGATTTGAAGATCTTAAAATACCATTTAGACATATGTAATTATTAACGCATAATCAGAAATGTATTTGGAAGAATTCATATCTGTTGCACTTGGCCTATATTACCTCTGAATCTCCCTTTTGAAACAGAAGAGCTCTTTGCTCTTCTTTGAACCCCAAAACCTTTTCTGCAGTACTTTTCCTTGAAAGCAGGCCCACTGCATTGTCAGGAATTTGTATTTCTGTAAGATTTTCTCCAATTTAATTTGAACCAAGAAATACTGCAAATTGCTGCTTGTCCTCAAATCTCTTTCAGTTGGTAAAAGATGTGACTCTTGTTGACTTGTCTGCTAGTCAACTTAGAAGAGTTTCAGGTTTTACAAAAAAATGAGTTGCGAAGTTCTGTAGAAGCGTCTGAATGGTTTCCTGAGCTTCCTCCTGCTCTGTTCCTGGTCAGCCTAGTGGGTGCCCTGTCAACTGCTGAAGCTGATCACGAAGAATTAGACAAAACAGTGTGAGAGCTCACATTGCATCGTGGCTGCAGAGCTCTTTAGTGTGTGGTCATTACACAATATACAAGCAGCTTATGGTATCTTTTAATTCCTCTCTAGCAGTATAGCCTAGCATGACTTCCAGTTCAGCAAGGTCACCTTAGACATTTGCTGCCAATGGTGGACCTTCTCCTGTGAAAGCTAAACTTGAAACTCTTGTGAAGTCACCCATTGTTTTAATTGAGTTTGGGCTAATTCCTCAGTGTTGTGGCAGATATTAAGGTGCATGTTTAAAAAAGAAAAGAAAAGAAGCCCACCACTTCTGGGCTTGCCTCTCATTAATTATTGCGTGCTGTGTTGCAGCATGTTCTCCCAGAAAGCTTCGTTTTCATTTTTTATCTCTTGAGAGGTTTTCCTTTTCTTTGAATATGTTAGATATTGCTCAAAGTTGACATATTCAATGATGATAATAAGACTGAGAGAACTATTTTTGCAGGTGCATTTATATTTTCAATTGCACTTGACTTCTCTCTCTGTGCACCTACCTGGCAAGCAGTAGCTCATTTTCAAGACACACTGATGGCTTAATACAGAGTTCTTCCCACTGTTAATTGCTTTAGTGACAGGCAGAGCTTAACATGTTTGAACTGCCTAAAGGGATGAGCTGACTCCAAAGAACTGCAGAAGTTGCAAAACTCAATAAGCAAATAGGACCTGGCCCCAAGCCTACATCCATTTCAAAGAGATTGTGTGAGCTGTCAGCTGGTGCTAGGATGCAGCGTGGCAATTCCTGTGTTCTACAAAGGGACAAAATTAGGAAGGCACTTTTGCATCCAGTGAGAATATCCAGAGGGCACACATATATTGCAGAAAGTATACGTAATATGGCATGCAAATATGGAAAAAAAACCAACTGGCTGCATTGCTAGATGCCTGGCAGCCAGATATTCGAAAGGTGGATGCTCCTCTAAAGAATAATGTATTCTGTGTGTGTTAAAAGTACTACATGCACATGAAAGGTTTAGTCAGTGCCTGTGTCCATAATGCACATGTGCAGCGTCTGTTCAGACCAACACAGCACATGTGAGGGTGATGCACAGTCAGTTGCCACTTGCACATTTTATTTGCCAGTTGCCACAGAGGCTACTACTTGGTACTTTATACAAGGTGTCCAAACTTTGTGAAATGGCCACATTCATTCATTGTAGAAATGCATCAGAGTGAGAAGAATATTATTTCAGGAAATAATTAGGGCTGAAGAAAGTAAGCAAGAGGGGTTGTCATTAAAATTAAGGGAGGGGGATTCGAAAATAAATATCAGAATGCTCTGGAAACACATTTCCCAGAGCAACAAGCTTTGTGGGCCAACTTACACAAGCCCCTGCCCCCAGCTGCTGTTTCTGTGATACATGCCCAGTCTTCTCTGGGTGGATTTCCTACAGCTATGGTTTGCCCAAGTGTAACAGCCAGAATGTTCCCAACACTGGCATAATTTAGGGCATTTACTTTCAAAGAAAATATTTTATTCAGGTGTTGGAAATCTGATATGAGGGCAAGGGAAAAAAAAAAAAGGAGGGAGACAGACGAGACTTCAGGCTAAGAAGATGTGAATATTTCACTAGTGATGAAGCATTTTTCTTAAGAGAGGAATTCTTGAAGAAAAAAAGTGAGGAAAAATCAGAATTAAATACAAAGATAATGCAATTAACAGGCTTGGTCAAAAGAAGGTTGAATTAAAGATCTTAGGTATGTAGAAAATCCCTTTTCCAGACCTGCCCCACCACAAAAAAAGAGAAATTTTCTCTAAAAGGCAGGTATGAGACCCAAGAATGGAGAAGCAACTATTAGGACTTGGTTGGAATGATAGCTCAAATTTTTTTATTATTATATTTTTAATTGCTATCCTCACAAAAAGATTGAAGCAAAGATTAGTTTAAATCAACTTTTTTTTTTTTTTTTTAAACACAACTAAAACCAAATCATTTCCCCCCTCCTCTCTACCACTAAATCCCACTGGAGGATTGTTTGGGCGAGGCACTTTATCCAGTTTCATATTCTCAAAACCGAAGAATTTTGTGGATTCTCCAATTTTTGGATTGTGATCCAGATGTTAGAGAAAAACCCGATGAATGTTGTGTAGATGTTACTACACTTCTGATTAAGGTGAGGTGAGTCTGTATCAAGGCTTCTCGGATACTGACAAACTAATTGAATTATCTAGCACTGATTGACTTTTGACACTTTTAATCAAATTTCTCTAATAAGTTCTTTCTCCTTGAATCAACATGGCAAGTATTAGCCTGCATTGTGTACTTCATTCATAAATATTCCCACATCATAAAACAAACCTGTTTTGTCTAAATGCAAATAAGTCACTGGATTTCATAACACATTTTGCCTTAGGTTATGTGTAGTCTTTGAAAGTTACCGTAATGTATTCCAAGCTATTAATATTCCTGTCTAGTGTTTCTTTTTATTATTATATTCTTTTTTTGTTTGTCTGAAGTGGAAGAGATTATCTGTACTCTAACATAAACCTTCAGAATATCCCACTATACAAGGGTTATGGGACTGAGCCCTATTTTTTTCTGCAGAAAAAATAACTTTTGAACAAAAGTCTTCACTATGTTGTTAATCAGATTCTCTTTCTTTCCTTGCACTGCTGTTAAGCTGAAATGGGTAATATTACCTTCAGTAGTCAGAGAGAAGAAGGCAGGTTTAGATGTAGCCAAAAATAGCAGAATTAAGAAAAAAAGATGTGTGCAGTCAGCCATGGAAATTATTTTCTTGTAGCAGTGGGAACAGCAGCTCTCACAGAGAAACTAGTCCCAAACTTTTGGCAAAATGAGGATTCTGAAAGTGGTTACAGAGCAGTTTCCAACAGCAACGTGACTCAGGATACCTGGAAGGATGGAAGGTCTGTTTCAATGTGGCAGCCTGTTAAAACAACTTTTTGGTTTTGATCTCCCAATAAATTTAGTGATAAACTCCTTGAGTGGTTGTTTAGGTCCATCTGTAAAAATAACTTAATTGGGATGGAGTCTGCATTACAGCATTCTTTTGTCTTGTTCTGTTCTAATTTTCTGACCCTAATTTCCTGCTTCCTCGTTTGGTTTCAACTGGACCAGTTCATGAGAAAAATCTTCCCTATAAGGCATAAATTCTGTGTAGGGGAGAATTCCTGTAGATATTTGTTCTGTGAATCGCAATAATAAACTATTATAATACTACTATGGATTTGAAAGCTACTTTGGCTAACGACAGCAAGTCTGAAATTTTTCTTTCATTCTTATGCATTTTTCAGTTAATACCACTGTGCTATTTGAGATAATCTATTTGCTCTGGTTTTTTCCTTCTTGTCCACCAAATGCATGTGCACACTATGGACTTCTGTTCCTGACTTGTCTGGACTTTAATTGAAGCTCTGAATGAATGTTTCTGAATAACACACCATGAATGGTTTTCACAGAGGATTTCATACGCGTATTTAGAAATCATAATGCAATTTTTTCTCAGTCTTAAATCAGTGACGTGAAGTGCATGATGTTCTTCCCGTGAAAGACTCGGTGGTACCGAATTCACTATGGCTGTTCTGTGGTTGCATCCACGCAGACTGCCACAGATGTTGTAGGCTGTAGATGCTGTAACATGTTAGTCTGAGTGTTTGTTTTTACTTTTGATTTTTTTTATTTTCTTACCGGGCCAAAGACTTTGACATTTCTAGCACAAGAGCATGTTCTTTCCAAATTAAAAAAAAAAAAAAAGTAATTTTGACAACATTTATGATAAGCTTTCTGAAATCCTTTGCAACATTTTAAAAAATGTTTTTCAGTTTGAATCTTTGTTAAGGTTATGACTAAATAACATAATTTAATCACCTTAAATTGTCCTCAAATGCTGATTTGAATCTCTTGCACACAAACTGGCAATAATTGTGTTAGGCAATGTATGTCCACATTTTTTTTACACTCCCAGTTAAATAAGCTGGTTTTCTTAAGTGAACAGATATATATTTAAAAAAAATCTTACTACAGCTGCTCTTGTGACACAGAAAGTTTCTAAGGCTCCCTTCAAAAGTGCTGCTGGGGCAGTTCTAAGCACTGCCTTATTTATGTTGTTAATGTTGTGGTAACACTGGCTGCAGGGGAGGGACTTTTTAAAGCTTCTATCTGCTTAACAGCACAAGGAATTTGTGCTCCCAGATCACTTAGCTCATTTGAATACCACATTGCATGTATGAACCTAACTGTAAGGACAGATACTTGCTTGGGCCATTATTTGGATTAAATGGACAGCTTTAGTGCAGAAGAGGACAAAAAGTACAGAACATTTCTGGAATTAAATTTAAAATGTTGACTAAGATCTGCAAATATACGTGGGTATCTCCACAGGAAAGTCATTGTGGGTCTGGGTGAGGATTGCATATCAAAATAACTAAAAATAGTTGCTAAACTATGAATTTTCTGGAAGATAATCGTTTAGTTTTCAGGTTCTGATATAAAGCCTATTGAAATAAAAGGAACTTTGCAGAGTATAATGCTCGGGGTAGTTCTTGAGAGCCTTCCTTTCAGTGAATAGTACAAGGATGTAAGATTAGTCATTTAGTGCCTCTGGGGATACAGTAGTGATTAACAGTGAAAAACATCCTGATAAATTAAAGCAAATAAAATAATAATTGTATCTTGAGTGATTAACAGAGTGTATACGTGGATATAATCTTCTGGAGGAACTTTTCTAACATAGTGAGTGCCTGTTCCTGCAAAATTAATCATAGCCAGTGAAAGCATTTCAGTACCAAGTACCAGAAAATATATTTTATTTCGCATTCATCCACATAAAGCTAGCTTTTCTCATGTGCTCATGCTTGTTAGTGATTCTCAGTAGACTAATCTGAAACCAGATCATAAGTATGAAAAAGCAAGGCCTTGCATTTTACATATTTTGCAACATCAGGCATTAGAAAAATAACCAAACACTTTTCAGTAGACTCGTTAGATTGTTATATAGATCAGTACTTTTTCATCGTTATACTATATTACATCTAATCTTCTGTAAGTGTTCTTGCTTATTGCTTTTTTAATGAATGCATTTCTCAGTTCTGAGTTACGGCCAGTCTTCTGGTTTTAGGAGGGGCAGGTATTGTTACACACACAGATGGTTTTGGTTCATTTCCAAAGTAAAAATTATTAACTAAGTGTTGGCAGCTGCATCTACCATTTTATATATATTTAAATCTATTTTATGATGAGAGTTGTTTGTTCTAGGTCTAAGGGTGGGAAGTGCATTTATCCTCCATAACCTAATCAGCCTTTCAGAGTTCACAGTGGCAAGACCATTTTGGTGAGAACAAACCTCTTGAGGAATTCTCCCGAGTCCTGTTAGAATGATGGCTTGGAATTGAAAATGCCAATACTTGTAACAAGTCTGTGAAACTCAAAAGAAGCCTTACTGGTTTGGTTATAGTGCTTCACAGATTTTTCCATAAACCTGAGGTAGCTCATGTGCCTTTGCACTGACAGTGGCAGAAGAGTGTTTAGAAGCGTTGTTAGACTTCAGAGACTTTGAACTGTCACACTAGTGGTGAGTCTACACTACCCCTGACAAGAATGTGACAATTCCTAAATAAATTGCCTCCCTGACCCTGCTCATTGTGTCCTCGAGGGTGCCGCATTTCAGCCTCCAGCCATCACCTTCCTTGCGATAGAGTTCCCTGGTGGCTCATTCCAGTCTGAGGCCTTAGGCTCTAAACCTCTGCTGTTCATTGCCGTCTCCTTCAGTAGGTCAGGTCAACACCTGCAGTTCCATTCTCTGCAGCGTTATAGTACACATCTTGTTTCCGAAAAGCAATATGTTATTTAAAACGAAACACTTCAGAGAAAGCAATTTTTAAAAGAGCAGTCAGTCTGACATGTCTCCACATCCACCTTTCTCAAGGCAGTGTTCTCGCTCTGTAAATGTGAAGTCCTGTGCTGTGTCAGGTGTCTTGAACAAAGTGAAATCACTCCTTCAACCCTGCTGATTGGGGCTGAAATACTGAAAGACTCATCTCCTATTTTATTGATATCAGCATGCTTTAAATATCTCAAATGTCTTAATTTCCTAAAGGATTCTTTCTTTAACTATTTAGAAAACAAATACAAAGACAATATATGTTACTGTAACAGAAACTTTTTGTCCCTGAGGGAAGGGATGTGGCTTTAAGGTCTTCCTATGCCCTCAAATTTAATTTAATTTTATGCAGATATCAGGAAAATACTTCTTCTTTATTCAAAATGTTAATGCACTTTTTTTTTATAGAGAGAATTTAATAGCAAAACAAGTCAGTAGACTCCATGTCACTGACTTTGAAGTTTTATGGCTTTTATCACAAATTGTGAATTAATGTCTTCCAATATGTAGAAATCAGCAGACAATATGACCTGTTGATTGGTTCTAAAACTGTATTGACAAATTGCAATCTCATGAATATTCCGTTTACCTTGAAGCTTGTTCTGAACACTACTACTCCTGCTCTCCACTTTTTAGAGCTTGCATTTATTTTCTAAGGGATTCTTTGCTTTATAATAAAGACGTGTTACAGAGCTGTCGGTAACTGTTCTGTTATGCCTTTGAAAATTGACAAGAATGCTGTTGCGAGTTCATGAGTGTGATGATTCCTCTAATTAAAAAAAAAAGGGGAAAAAAGTCCCTATCTGACATGAAAGGCTGCAATATTTGCAAGGTTCTGTGTTATTACAATATAGAATGCCAGGGAAAAACCCATAAAAAGAAGTGCAATTGCATGGCAAAATTGGAGACAGCTTCTTTGTGGGGAAGGGGGAGTTTGCCCGCATGTGAAGAGATTCAGCTTTTGAACAGCTTAACTCCGCACTTGTATTTTTGTTGGTATGAAATTCACCTCAAACCTTCAACAGTTGGTTTTGCAGATGTCGCTGTAGATGAACGATCCAATGACTATGAAACATAGCGTAGAGATCACCGAATCCGTTTTAAACCCATTAGCCTGGTAGCAGCAGTATTGGACATAGCAGTGTGTAACAGCATGGAAACTCATGTGCTCTTCAAAACAAGTAGTTTTGTCTGTCTGTGTGTGTCTGCAAGGTGAACTGGGTGATAATGGAGTTGCTGTGGCTAAACCACTTTCAGTACTTGAGCTAGCTAACTTTAATTTTAAGGTTAAATCATCCATCTCCAGGCTGAAGAGCAGACAGCATTATAATCAAACTGTAGATACAGAACTTAAAGAAAAACAGAGATAAAATACTGAATAACTAAGTATGTAATTTCCACGTAAAGACAGTCTGTCCCGCTGCTGGGTATCGAAAGTGGTGATTACCACACATCCACTGTCCAGAGCTGGGGTCATCTCTGGATTTTCTGTGTGCGTTTGCTTATTTTAATTTCTGAAACAATTTATTTCTATAAAATTACTTGTGGTGATCCTTGGCCATGCTCATAAATACGCTGTGGTAGCTCCTTGCTCCAGTCGAGCCCTCCATGGGGGCTCAATGGATGCTGTGATGTTCTCCTGGGAAATTTCCGTGGGCAGAACAAAGAAATAGCACAAAGCTCTCTCAGGTCCTTCCCTCAGTCCCAGCTCTTTCTACTGTGGAACATTCTGAGAGCCAGAGGTGACGAGAGTCCTTCCAGGTGGATGACTAACTCAGGTTCCAGTGCAGGTAAGACCTGTTAGATTCTCAATAAAACTTAGCAACAGAGAAAGAGACTGCATGGTATAAGAACAAATTGCTATCACTGTAACTGGAGGTTTTTCTAACAACTTTTGAAATGTCTGTTACTTTAAGATCTTCATGTACGATTTCTTTTTTTTTTCCTCAAAAGGCACATGATGATGCTTCTGGAAATAAGCAACCTTCTAGTGGCTTTAGAGCAAAAAAAGATTACAAATATCTCCTTCAGTGGATTACATTTATCAGCTTTCCAATCTCTTTTCAAGATGAAAGGTGAAAGAGTCTGACTTGAAACAAAGAAAGAAACCCTGTCTTGTCTTTGAACTGTTTGCCAAGGAAGTAATGAGCTTATGGGTTTTACCTGTGCAATGCTGAATTTTGCTGAGAACAGCAGCTTTTAATGAAGCGAACAAAAATATTTGAAATTTAGATATGTTTTGGTATGTGGGGAGGGAAAGGATTTTTGTTTGAACAAACTATAATCCTGAAATTTTTCTAAGTGTTCATGCAATAATTCTATTAATATCCTAGAGCTGTTTTCTGCATATCTGAGTACCTTTATGTACTTCAATTTCAAGTGAGCCTTGTATTCTAGAAGTCATGGCTTATACTTTTTAAATTACAATAACCGTAATAGCCCTAAAATATGGCTTTAATTTCTTCGAAGAGGCCATATGTGGATTTTAACTACTTGCTTCTGGGCAACTTGAATCTTTTCGCATTCATTTTCCAAATACACACACTGGTGCATAACTTCATATGTGAAGGTATTCCTATTGATTTCACTAAAACAGTTAGGTGACCAAAGAGCACAGAGAATTAACATGACACAACCAGAAACGTGTGTGTGCTCTACCAAACAAGGCTCTTCTAAGGGGAAAAATGAGCCTAGATGCACATGGCATCTAGGATATTTAAACCACACTGAAAGCTGCTCTCTCCTCTCCAGAGAGGTGCTGTTCCTTATTCTTGCAGATGTTCTGCAAACACATCACTATAATACATAGCAGATACTGACCCATTATTTCAGGTGTTCCATTAGGCACCATGTTCCTCCATTTCGGTGCCCTGTAGTCACACTTGAGTCACCCTGCAGCTGGTGTGAACCACAACTCTAAACAAAGGCTTTTTTATTCATGGCAGTTCTAACTGGTTCTTCAGTTTACAATTAAATCTGCTTACAACACATCATTTTAGTAGTGTATGGCTCCTTACTAAGCCATCTTCCTATGGAAGACTATTGAGATTTCTCAAAAATTCTAGTATTGTAAATGCTCCTAAACTAGGCTGCTTTATGATTAACAAACATACTGTGATTAGCCAAATTCTGAAATCTTTGTTCCCTTTCCATTTATGAACTCACAGGCTTCACACAACAGGGAAGCACAACAATGTGGATTTCTTCAGTTTCCCTAATACGGTTCAGAAATCCTGTGAATGAAAAACTGTTTGTAATCTCCTGGGATGTGACAAGCATTATAACATATGGTGGCCACATTCATTTTTTAGACCTAGAAGCAGTGCAGCGCAGAGTGAAGTTGTACCAGAAAGCGAATTTCTTAAAGCATTGTTGTGATCCTGTTGTCTTCATCCTCCCTCCTAAGACTCGTCTTTCTTGCTTACTTGCTTATTGGCATCCAGATTCATGAGAAGAGGGGAGCCTCAAAATAATACTCAACATGAATAACATTTGTTGTAACCTAAGACCATTCTAGGAGCCAGCATGGAAAGCAATAACTGCCTTTCTTTTTGCAGTAGCTTAAACATAGCTGAGGACTGTTTCCATGTGTGTCCTCTCCCAATTGTCTATTCTTTCCACTAAACCAGCTTTTCTCTGCCTCTGGACAGGTTGTAAAATAATTATGTAGAAAATATTTTTTAGAGCAGGTATGCACATATTCATATGCATACAAGCAAAGCAGAGAGGAACAAAAACTATTAAACTTTAAATTAATTAAAGGTTAGACTAATTTTTATTTTATTGAAAGTGGAGACTAGTATGGGAACATTGCACAATAAATCAAATAAATTATGCACAAGGATTAACTAATCCTGGAAAATGCAGAAAAGCATGGGCAGAACACCTCCAAATTTTCACTCTGCTCTCACAAGCATGTTTGTGAAGATGTTTGACCATCTTTGTTGTTTTTCTGGGCTCTTTATTTACTTGCCGAGCGGTCTTTTTAGACACAGTACTGCAAATGAGGAAGGATTACTTCATGCATCTTTCAAGCTATACTGTTATCCAAACCTATCAATACTATTGTTGTTTTGGTACAAAGGTGACGATGTCTATCCCAGGTTCAGTTCGTGACTAGGTACAGTCCCAGACTCTCCACTGTAATGTGCTCAATTATTTCCCACCTTATGAGGTGATAACAACACAAAACTGTAGAAATCCTTTCTATCCCTTCTACAGTGCTTTCATGTCCCTAGGGAAAAATCCACCCCCTTTGGGAGAAATAGGATTTGTGGTAAAGTGAAGACCAATGGTTCATTTTGACATGTTTTGATCAAAGCAGTTATAAAGTACCTTTTGCTTTGATGTATCTTGTTCTTGAGTTAAATGCATTCATGCAGATAAGCCCTAGAGCATGCAGGATTTGGCCATAGCAAGGATTTGAATGAACATTTGATAAAGTGGAAAACAGACTATGGTTCTTCCTGGAGGCACACAGGTGACCAGCAACAGATACAGGTTACAGCAGAGGAAATTCTGACTAGATAGAAGGAGAAAATTCTTCCAAGTGAGAGTGTTCAATCACTGCAATAGAGCCTGGGAGAAGTTGTGGAAGATCAGAGATTTTCAAAATTCAGCTGGATAACGTGCTGAAAACGCTGCTGGGAACTTGACATTTTCTCTAACTTGGAAGTTAGCTGTGAAATTGGACCAGATGATCTTCAGACGTTTCCTCTAAAATACGTATTATTTTATAATTCTGAGAAATGCATAATAAAGCATCCTTAGAAAGATTTTCCTTTTACAGATCTAGTTTACCATGTGATCCCACAAACGGCTGCTTAAGTGCAGCTGTAGGGGCAGAAAACTGTAGCATTAGGGGAAAAAAAAAAAAAAAGGACAAAAAAAGGACAGGGTGGTAGGAAAGAAAAGTTCGGAATTTCAGAATTGTGCCAAATTGAAAGTATTAACATACTACCTAACTAAATAGACTTTTACACAGTCCTTCCCTCCTAAAAATAGTAAGTGCATCTCAAAACTATAATAAAATAATGTTTTGTTTCAGTTACAATTTCATGGAAAATTGCAGCTCAATCAACATAAAGGAGGAAGTTTTTCTGTAACACTGTTGAAGCAGTGGTTCCCCAGAGACTTCACTCCTAGAGAGGCGCTGATGCTGGACACATCAAAAGTGCAAATGTGTCACCAGGCACTCCTGACATTTGTCCTTGATTTTTGTTTTACGCTATGAGCACCAGCACACCACTAAGGGTTCCTGTGTCTCTTTCTTAATGGGCACCATATGGGAACAAGAGATCAGGCAAAGATCATCCTGTGCAGTACTAATTGCTTAAATCTGGATAGCATGTAAGGCCTGAGAGCTCTGCAGGGCAATTCAAGGATGGTATGGTAGATCGGTGTCACGTACAAATGCCAGGCTAATCAGCATCAAAAGTCCGTCCCAGCTTTGGTGCAGAAAAAAACCCAAAATCTTAATCTCAGCTTCTGATAAATGTTTCCTTGTTATGATTTTAATCCTATAGCTCTGTATTTGAAAGACAGAAAGAGGAAAAAAATATTGCAGCAACCACATTTGAGAGGAGAAGAAAGAACATATGGAATGCACATGTAGTTAAGTAGGAGGGGAGGCTTATTGAGATTCTTACAGAAATAAGGAAAGAACTGAAAAAAACCTGTTGTAACTACTAAAAGCTAGCAATTCTTAATTCAATATGATTTTTTTTCAAGTAATAAATCAAAGAGTGTCTATTTAGCTTTTAGGTCATTCTCAGACTTCAATAAGCTAGGGTTCAATGCAGGCCATGTGGATGGAGTCTTGTAAGTAATAACAGGGCTCACTAAAAAGCCTACAGTGACTCAAAATCATAATTTCTGAACTATTATAGACCAGATGTCTCTACTGATACGCCCCTGAATACAGTCTGCAACAAGGTGATGCTGGGATGTTGTCTGCCTGTGCTTTTGTCTGGTATGGTAACAAATGTCTATATCTGAGCAAAAGTCTGCTCTGCTGCTGGACCTTTTGGAGGAAAGCAGAATTTCTCCTAGTTTATGTTCTTTCTTGGGATAACTTACTTGAGATGAATAAAAAAAGTAATTACATTGATGCCAGATCCTCATGGAGATGAAATCCTGGAAGTATCAGGAAGTTGTTGCAATTAAATGCAGTGAGGTGAAAGCCATCTTCAGGAGTCCACTTTATGGCTGTCTTTTCTCAGTGCATAAGTGCATTAGTTTTAGCGTTTTGGTTTTTGTTGCTTAACAATTGTTTTATGATTTGGAAATTGGTTTAAACAAGCCATCGAGAACCAACCAAAACTGCTAAAAACAATGGCTGAACAGGGATATATACCAGTAGGTAGGGATAGATACCAGTAGGTAACACCAGTTCAAAAACTATCAATATATACATAGCCTTGAATTGCATGAACATCTCAGAATCACCTGCAGAGTCTGTGGCTGAGGAGGTAAATGAATTCTAGTCTCATGAAGCACAGGTCCAGCCATTCGACCACTTCTCTCAAGTTTCTTAAGGTAGAAATGTAGCTCTTGCAGTTCATTCTTACCTCTTTGACAGCAGCATGATGTAAGAATTATAGATAAACTGTTCAAGTTTAGTGCAGTTTCGGAATTTCAGAGCCAAACTCCAGTGACTAAAGATCATTCTGAATAAATGAAAAGTATTTAGGAAATCAGAAAACTACTTAAACTGTCCTTAAATCTGAATTACAAAATCTTTAATTATTGTGTCAGGGATTTCATTGCTGCTGTGAAATTATATTCAAATTCACACCCCTCCAAACTGCACCACTGTGCTACTGCAAGAGTTGAGTGCGGTAGTATAATTGTCTTGGTTATTCTTCTCACTGTCTCTTGCAAATTTAATGTGAAATAGAGCTCCATTTCTCTTCACTATGAAGTTTTCTTTCTAAAGCTTCTGTCCAATACTGATCAGAGTCTTGCTAATATTTGCTCACTCTTCTGAGCTCCTCTGTAATCCCAGCCCGTGCAGAAGCGCTACAGGTACCGTACCACACTAACTGCATGTCTGTGAAACATTTGCAGGCATAATGTTCTGCTCTGGAAGCTAACAAAACTATTCAGGACAGCTACTTCCCTTTGTCCACTGCTTTTGCAGATGAGTAATTACACGCTATTGTTTATTCTTCTGAAAATGTGCTACTCAAGAGCAGTATTTTTCCCATGCTTTGGTAGCATTTGTAGAATATGCCATCTTCTAACCACATTCAAGAGAGGCTATATAAATACAGAAGTATTTGCAAAGTGAACTTGAATTCTGTAAGATATCACAGAATCAAAAAATAGGAAGATGGATCCGATCCCTACAATGCTGGGGTAGCCCCACAGATCAAGAGGTGAACAGAGCTTTATGCGGGAGTTTATTTCAGGTTGGTGAATTTGGGAAAGGCATTGCCCATTTTTCAGCCTCCGTTTGTTGGTGGTGAACCAAAAATGATGATACTGACTTCTGTGAATTGCTTTGAGAACTGTGGATAAATTATGGTTTGTCAGAATGAACGAGTACTGTTCTCCTGGCCTGTATGGTAGAAACTCCGCAGTCCTCAAGGAGGCTGAACAGGTTCCCTTCTGGCGATGATTCAAAAGTAAACAGCCATTTCTGCCTTCCTCTCTGTACCTTTGCTAGGAAAGACATTTAACATTAACTACTGGAATAGTGCCATTGTTTCCAACGGATGTTATGATTAGCACTGAGTATTTTGAGGGTAAGGTGTGCTACAAAAACTAAGGAGCAAAGCCTTAAGGGCTGAATGGACTATACAACTGCAATTGAAGATAACTGCCCTTAATAGAAAAATGGAATATAGTCATCATCTTTGTCCTGTTCTAGAGACTAATCTCAAATGGACCAAAAACTGTATGTTCACAAAAAACATTTTAATTACATATTGATCATAAAGGTAATTTTAGTATTTAATATCCTCTTCCTATGCTTCAAATTTGCATTTAAACCTTCAAGAATTACCACAAATTTGGATTTTCAAAAAAGTCACAAATTTTAAATTAATTTCCTTAGATGAAAAAGATACAGATGTGGAAGGCAATGCAGCTAATAAGTTTGGGGTACCAAAACTTTGTTATATAAAATCAAGGCTTAAAAGTACTGAGAAGCTATTATTACCAGACAGCTACAGATCATGATGTGCCCATCTCGAGTACTATAGTCTTAAATCTACCTGGATTTTTTAATCTTCAGTGCTTTTTCTCTTTTTTTTTAAATGTAAAAACATGTAACAGAATGTGTGAAGTGGTATGTAACAGTATGTGAAAGTAACTCACACAAGCATTTGGATCGTTGTGCAGATAGTCTTGGACTAACCTGCAAATCAATTAAGTCCAGATCAGATCACTCATGACAACGAATCACTCCCGTATGAGGACTTCTCCGTAACTTTGATACATAAATCTCCGTAATGAAAACCAGGATTGCCACTGGCCTGAAGCGGTGATGTCAGAGGAAAGGAACAATGGAGTACAGAAATTAAACTGTATTCATGTGAATTGTTCTTTCAAATGAAACGCTTCAGAGCAGCAAAGGCACCAGGCAACACGTCTGCTATTGCTGCCACACAGAGGAATTTCTGATGTCAATGAGGCATCTCTCACAGGAACTGCATTTCACCACGGTGGGGAATTTTGCCTTATTGTCTTGCAATAAAGAAAATGCCAGACCAGAGATGCTTCACCTGTGGGAAGGTGTAGAGTGAGAATGTCAAGACATAGATGGTCACACAGTGAAAGTGGCACGTCGTATTTATGGGCAGTTACATGAGTGAAGTCTCTGGGGAACCACTGCTTCAATAGTGTTACAGAAAAACTTCCTCCTTTATGTTGATTGAGCTGCAATTTTCCATGAAATTGTAACTGAAATAAAACATTATTTTATTATAGTTTTGAGATGCACTTACTATTTTTAGGAGGGAAGGACTGTGTAAAAGTCTATTTAGTTAGGTAGTATGTTAATACTTTCAATTTGGCACAATTCTGAAATTCTGAACATTTTATCTTATTGCCTATAAAAAGCAAACTTCTGCCTTTTAGGTAAATGATGTGTTTGAACCTTTTAAACTTTCTGCTGCTTACAACCACTTTTGACAGGTGGCTGGATGAGTTAATAATCTTAGATATACTTAAATTCCTAGAACATCAGCATAAGCAGGTCAGCAGGTGACAGAAAGTACATTCACAAGTTTGTCCTTAATGACCCATCCACCAATGTTTGTCATCATTCAAGACAGGCTGCCTCTTTCTACCAAAATCCTCTGAAGAACCTGGGGTTCTTAGGGAAGAAAAGAACAGAATCGTATGGATATGTGAGGAATTAACAGAAAAATTGTGTACAATTCAATTTAAAATTTCATTTTAAAAATTGCAAATCCATAAGATGTCAGACTTCTTTTGATCCGTTTTCATAAAATTAATGGCTCAGTGTTCATATGGCTGTAATACATAAACTTTGAGTAATGTCACTTTGGATTTACACACACACGCACCTTAATTACGTGTAAGGCATTTTTTAGTGATGTTTACCCTGGTTTTGAACGAGTTCTCTCTTTGCCTGTGTAGCAGTGGACAGTTAGCGGAACCGGTTTTGTCTGTAGAGTTTAGAAAACAATATTTTGTATTTGAGAAACCGGAACAATAACTAGTTTGCGATACCATTCGTGTATTGCTGGTAACAGAAAACATCTACAACAGTGGATTATTGAAAAGTACGTTTCAAGTGCTACCACACGAAGCGAGGCTCCTCGTAGGGCAGTTATTCAACCAGGAGGGACTGAGCTCATCCACATGCTGTACAAGACACGAAGCAGCGTGAGGAGGATGGTCGGGATCTTTGAGGTAGAAACAAGACTTTAAGAGGAGCTTTTGGTCAGTGCACACAGAGTAGTAAATATGCATGCCTGACAGAAAAATCTTGAAAAACTCTGGAATTTTTTTAAGTGATGTTGTGTACAACATACAGTGTTCCTGTAGCTTTTAAATGAAAACCAAGCTTGACAAACATCTTAAGGCTGTTTTCCATAAATGAAATCTGCAAACAGTGGAATCTGCACTAGGAGAAACAGATGAAGCGTAAAAAATGATGTGAGAACTATTTTGTGTACAAACAGAAGAACACTTGAAAAATAAAACTTGACTAACTTAGGAACTTTCTGGATGGCTAATATTCCATTTGGGTGGTTATTGCTAGACAAGTCCACTAGAAAAGCGTTATTAAAGAGACTGTTTAAAAAAAAAAGTCACACCTTATTCAGGCCAGATGAGAAAAAAACACACTTATCAAAAATGCTGGCAATTGTGCCCCCCGCAAAAAAAAAAAAAGTTGTTGGAAGATTGTACTGAACTTAGTCTTATTGCAGCAGAGGCACGAGGTGCCTGAGGCCTCTCTCTTCTAGACACCGTAGCTGTGCCATGTTTGTTCTTTACCAGCATTGCTTGAAAATTAGGCACGGGGAGTTTGGAATTTATGTTTCTTACAAGAGGCAGCGTTTGTTCTGAAATTGATATTTTCCGCACAGTGAGGCAGGCACAGTAGAAGCAGTTTGGAAATGTGCTTTTAAACAAAGTTTGGCAAGACACTACTGCAAGGTAAAAAAAAAGTTCAATATGCTTTGTTTAACTTGCTTAATGTATTCTAAGTCTCTCAGTCCTGACATTTCTTTGTTGCATAAAGGTCCCCAGATCAGGTTATATCTTTTCCATTGTAGAACTATAGTATGAAAGCAGACATTGTCTCCATCTCATCTGTTTACTATTCTGCTTGATTACAATTCTAGTAGATTCCAAGCTGTGGATTTAAGATTTAATGTTCATACGTGTAAGGAACATTTAATGAAGAACTGTTGTTTTTACACAACTGAGGACCTGGCACCTGACCCCAGCAGGGGGAAGGACCACGAGACATCGGACAATGAATTTTTAATGTAAAACACAGTCTCTTCCCAGAATATATACTGATACTTGTATTTACAAGTTAATTTAGGGGGAAGTGTAGCCAAAGTACCAGGAATCCATATTGATAGGGGAAGGGTATTGTACGTGTCAGGGTAGTCTGTAAACCCTGAAGTACCAACCAATGGGGAACAGGAGAGGGAAATTGCGGCTGGGATTTTGGGGGGATATAAGCAGGGGCTTTTTGCCCTATTAGGTGTGCCTACCTTCAGGTAGAACACCTGGTCTTGCAAAATCGTTATTAAAATATGCTTTGCTGAGAGATCCTGCCTGGGCCTATTATATTTGCAAAATAATTGTTTCCTACAATACGGCTAGAATTTGTTCCTTTTCTAACAACTTTTAGCTCCATTATTCAGTCTTACTTACGTTAGCCTGCATTTTACTTTTATCAAGACACACGATTTTGTCTTCTTAAATCACCTTGAGCGAAATTGTTGTGATTGTCCTCAGCAATCTCTCACATCAGAGTTATTTTTGCCTGGCTGTTCTGAAAAGCAGTTCCTAAGAGCACCATCCTGAGTGTGTGTGAAAGATGCTGCTAATGGGAACATCTCCCAGGCTGGAGTGCTGGGCATCGAAAAGTATTCAGGGTGGATCTGGTAGAAACACATTCCAGAACTGCGGCCACCATTTCTTTTGGTGATTATAAAACGTGTATTGTGGTGCATGTAACATTTGCATTCCTTTCTTGTAGCAAGAGAGATCCTTACAAGCTCTTTTTGTTCAGCTGTGTTTTGTGAGGCTTACATGTCAAACTTGGGGATTTTAAAACCATCAAAAGCATTTCATTCAATCTCTGCTGGCACATCATGCCAGCAGTTTCACGTCCTGTCATGCAGAAAAAACAATTCCATTCAGCTGTATTTAATAAATAGTTGGAGAACATAGTAAATACCATTTAGCACAGTTTTAAAGCAGATGAGGAATGACTTAAGTCATCACAGTTTAGCCAAGAGAAAATTACTTCTGCCTATATGACAAAATAGCCCTAAAAATATATCACATTCTCCCACTCATGTATCTGGTAGACTTCAGTGTGTTACAAAACAAAAAAAAACCTTAGTAAGGGTGATGATTATTAAATTAATAAAACAAGGGTCTATTCATGTAGATTTCTTTATAAAAATGAAACAACTCTCCTGGTGAAGTCAACTAAAAACCACTTTCTTTTCCTCGCACATGCCTTATTTTCTCATCCCTATATTGAGATAACAGGAGAAAGATGTACAGGAGAACTTAACTCCCAGGTTTGACAAGCATTTCATAATACAAGGCAAGGATTAGAAGCAGAAGAATGGTATCCCCAAAAGCCAAGCACAGAGCCATTGATTCTAACGTAGAGGAAATGAAACGTGAGCTCTGCTGAGGGAACAGCCACCACACTGCAGGCAGACGTGGCCCTCTACATTGTTTTCTAGACTTTTTTGATCATTTATTGTTCTTATTGCTATTAACGAGTGAAAAGTGAACTTCTGTTAATGGGAACTAGAGCAGGAGTTATGCAACTCTGACAGAATTAGGGCAGAGTTATAGCTAAATGGTATGATATGGGATAGAGTAAGAACCAGAACTAATTTGTTGTTACCTAAGTAAACACAAGTGGCCCAGACCCAGAGTATTTCTGCAGTCCACCTAACTATGCTACGGTTACATGTTGAAAGAACTTCTGCAAATCACCATTTTATGATTCATCACGTTTTAAGAGTTGTTCCTTAGAAACATTCATTAGTTGTATATGAAATTAATTTTGTGGTAATTTTTAAAGACTTGGATTTCATATGAGATGAACATCTTGTAGTTACAAACGAAAAATAGTTAAACTGTGTCCCTAAGAGATAAGGAATATTCATTGTGACATTTTCTATAAACATATGAAATTAGGTAATAACAACCTCATGGCTGTTAATTGTTCCCAGGCTTCAACTCCAGAACCCAGTACGTATAATTTTCAGGTATATGCTGTGGTTTATAATTTATTGTGAGATATCTACGGCAAACTTTTGATTTTCCCTCTTCTGGGTTTCATATAACAGTTATTTCTTTCTCTTGCTGTATTCATGATGGACTGATTTTAAAATTAATTGCTAGCAGCACACTGCTGTAACATTTTCAGCTAGTGTGCAGAGTTCTAAAACCACACTACTTGAAAGTGGAATTCACATAGAAAAAAGTCTGCTTTTTCTTCCTTGAGAAAAAGCACAACAAAACACCTGTCGCCCGCTACTCAAGGGCTAAATCTACCTGTATGCCAACGAAAGAACCCAATTTGTTTTGTTTTGTTTTCCTGTGAATGTTTAAAATAGAGTGAAAGCATGTGGGACTGAGAAAAGTATGAATCCATCTTCAAATGCAACATTTCGATCGAATTAACGTGGGGGCAGACAGTAGAACTCCAAGCACAGACTGAGCAGTTCATCTAAAGCTGAGGAGGCATTGACACCTTGTTAGCACTGGGATGTGTCTGTAATTCCAGAAAAAAAAAAAATATATATATAAATGCCCTTTGTCTCTCTTTGTTTGTCCCAGGACACAGATTAGGCCAGATGAGGGTGACATTTATAGCAAAAGGGACACAAAATTGAAATGTAACTTTTTATGCATAATTATTACCAAGTAATTTTTATTATGTTTTCATACTCAATTCTCAAGCTGTTAGAACTGTCAATCTCTTGAAGAAGGCAAGTTTTTGTATGACCTGGGCATACGCATTCAGGGGGAAAGAAAAGATTCCACTTGCTGGTTATAAATGAACATTAAGCATTCTTGATAACAAAGCTCAGTTATTTTTTAAAAAACCCAAAACTAGACAGTGTCTTTTAAAAATGATGGGAAAATAGTAAATGAAGTGGTTTTATACAATAAATAATCTATTTTCTATAAATGTACAAAATTGTTTGTACAGCAAATAAGAAACTGATACAAATGCAATAACTGAAAGATATATTTAATTTTATAACTATAATAATTTATTTATGAAATATATCCACATGTATATAAAATACATCATATATATTTCGGCAAAGACCTTCCTTTCTTGTTTTAAACAAAGTCTATTACCACTGTTCTAAGTCTATATAACCATTTTTACTGTTAATTTCTCTTCATTTTTCCTTTGGTCTCTATCTTTCTTCTGATAAAATATAACTTAATGTTGTGGGATTGCAGTTTAACCTATGTACCCTGGGGAAAGTCTGCGTGAAGGTCAGTCGAACAAAAAAAATAACTGTAATGTCACAAATAAGGGATTTCCTCTCTTTTTAAATAATATAGAACAGGATTTACAAAAGTTACTCTTTTTTTCTTAGCTTACTCTTGCACCTTCTTATTAAAAAAAAAAAAAAGTCCATGATTTCTGAAGAATGTCCAGGGTTGGCTATAATGCTTAGTGCCAAGTTTCCAAGTTATTCAGTGATGATGTTTCAATGAAGAGATAAAAATGTGATTTCCAGTACTAGCAAAGACAAACATATGTACTGTGGGTGATAATGTATGTCAGGGCTTAGAACAGCAAATGGTTCAGTACAGTAAGTTATTCTAATAGTATGAAGTTTCATTTGAAGTTCACAGTCCTACCCTTTCATCTTTAGGAAATTCTTTGGGATGAATAATAGGCATTCTGTTCATCAGCTACAGTGCATCCTTAAATAATCACTGTAAATGGTTTTGAATGGAACTTTGAAGTGTAGGGATAATTTGTGCTTCAATTAGGTAATCTATTGAATACTCAATGTATACTCTTAACTTGCTATAGTTTATAATAATATTTATATTAACCATTCATATTTATTCTGCATAGATACTGTCATTTAAACATCTGCCATGAAGTTACAATATGACAATTCAGGCTTGCATACATTAACAAGAGAAATATTTTGTATCTGTTTATTCTTAATGAGAACTCATGTGTAGGCAATCTCTAACTCATCACATTCTCCAATTACAGGTGTCTGCAGAGTGCTGTGGATGGATGTTCTTCAGACATACAGCAAGCAGTTAAGTGGAACAGTAAGTTTCTATTTTACTCTTTAAAATCACATAGAAAAATATTTCTTGAAACTTTGTGTTGCTCAAGTTTGGATCTGCCTTTGAATTTTTCTTCAACAGCGATACGTTCCCTGCCAGGTTACATGAAAAAGATTATCCTTTACTGAGACTCTCGTGAGGGGAGCATGGGAGAAAGCTTCTTCATACAGGTTCACATGCCCTCAAAGTGGCATTTTTGAAATGAGTGTTGCATACTGCTGAATCCTCCACTGGCAGCAGACTGAAGCATCAAGTTTGTCCATCCCAAGGGAGACTCGTAGTTTAAGTTCTTGCTTCTGAGCTTCAGCAAATAAACATTAAAGCTTTAAAAACAAAACAAACAAACCAAACTGCTTAATTATTCAGAACTAACTCCCTATTACCTGATAGAACAGTGGTTCATCTCCTTGATTATGTGTACACAGTAAAAACTACCTAGTTATCTGATTAGCTCTGATCAAATAATCACAGCAATAAATTCAGCTTGGGGACTTCTGAGCCAAGTGCTTCCCATCCTAGCGAAAAACTTTGGGTAATGGTGACTTTTTTTTTTCCCCCTAACTTTTCTAGTTCTAATGGCCGCTTCATTTTACCCAGAACTATAAGTATTTGCTTACCCTGGCATAATTTTGCATTTCGTATGTAGCAATAGCATTAAGAGTAGATTTGGAACTGGAACTTTTTGAAACTGGCTACTAGGTCACAGTAACCTCTTTATATCTGACATCTAAAGTAGATGTATTTTTCCCTCCATGTACATTTTCCACGAAGTTTGTTCTGTTTCTTTGCCTTGACAATTTAAGTTTTACCGAAGCACTGCACTGGGACGTGTAGCTTAAATTGCTGCTAAATGAGCAAAAAGGTGATAAACAGGAACCAACCTTGCCCTAAAAATAGAAAGAAAAAAGGGGGGACTGTTGCCAAAATATGTATTGGCTTATAGCCAAAGAACCTAAGGAAGGTTGTAGTAGTTTTGTGTATACTAAAGGTTATCTTAAAAAATAAATATTTAAAAAATAAACAAAACCACCACACACAACAAACAACAAACAAAACCCACAACTTACGGGCCAAATTCTGCCCTTGTTTAGTAAGAAGTGATAATATTCATTTGAAAGAATTTAGAGTTCTCCAAATGCAAAGAAAATTTATGGAAAATTAGTATTTCTTTTCAACATCAAACATGTGTAGCATACCTGACTGTCCAGAATCCTCTGAAGTCTCTGTGCTACTGAATGGAAGTGTGTTCCTCTTCCCTGCATTGGTCTTTATCCTCTGTCTTTTTCACTGATCCATGACTTCTGGGGAAGGGAGATTTTTGAAGTTTGTCACTGTGTTCTTACCAGCTATTCTTACAGAACCATTCATAAAACGACAATGTCATACTCTTCATTAGACTAGATAAACCGTTCTAAAATAACATAGAATTCAGCATGCCCCTAACTGGACAGAAGATCTGCTCTTTCAAAAATACCACATCATAAAAAGAAACAGAAAAAAAAAAATTCAAAGCAGTATTGGGTCTGGCCTCTTTCCTTTACCTATTAAACCCTCTTGATTGTGACGTGAGTTTTCTCGCTTCTGTTCTTCCCATTCGCTTCTCCATCCTGCTTTAGGGGGAAGCAAACAAGTGGCAGCGTAACCACTTGGCTGCTGGCCAGGGTTAACCCACCACAACTGGAAATGGGAATTTTATTTACAATCTGTTTCATTTGATACATGCAACTTCATTAAATTATCTCCATGAAATAGTTAAATCATGTAGACAGTGTGCAATATTAAGAAAAGATACCTTTTTCTGTCTTGCATTCTTCTGCAAAACTGCATACACTGTTTGTCACGAGCATCCAAACAAGAGCACCGAAACAAAGACTGGAGAGTACTTTGAATCTGGCCTGTAGACCTTTTGCCTCTAAAACTGCTTCTGTAGTTAGACAGCCCATATGGCACAGTCCTCCTGTTGTGAGAATCGCAAAGATTGTATATTTTAGGAGCCAATTGAAATGATATGCCATATTTTTTCTGTTTTAGAAAATAGACCTATTGATGCAAAGCAATAAATAGCAGCACAAAAATCAAACCTTAGGCTTACGTAAGGAGTTCTCCCTATAACAGATCACAACTTCTGTTCAATCATCTCATGCTTTCACAAAGTTATAAAGTAGCAGACAATCAGCTTAACTAGCAGAATTAATTGGCAGCTATACTGGCTTTCTAAAAAAAAAATTTATTATTTAACAGCTGGTACAAATACATGCCCAGGTTATTGCTTATTCCTTTGTTGTGTTGGTTACACCCCACAAATGTACAAGATTTGTTTTGTTCAGTTCCATAGCTGGTGTGAAGTATCAAAGGAGCTGTGCTGATTTCCAACAGATAAGTAACATCATGTCAGCGTTGTCATCTTCATGATTTAGAGCCTGATTTGCCAGTAATTTTATCATTGGGAAATGGAGAAGACTGTCAGCACGATTTATTTACTGTGTCTTGTTTGGAACATGACCCATGCAGTTATAAATGTGAGAAATAGCTAGATAATCTTCCTCATATGTATCTCCTAGTACTCTTCTACAAGAGATGATATTCTGTACCACAGCGCACCAAGAAATACTAAGAGGTAGATCTCTTTATTTCCCTGCAGTCTGGCATGCTTTGTTCTTTAATGGGTTATGGTCAATGTTATCAGCAAAGGACATGCTTCAACACTGCCTGCTAACATCCCAAAAAAGCATTGGATAGTTTAGACTGATGTCATGAATTACTCTCCTACAAGTTGTTAAAGAACCTCGGTCAATCGCAGGCGTACACCACATGGAACTTCTAGAGACCCATAAAAGTTCCTGTGTACCTGAGGGATGGGCGAAGCAACCCACAAATCCACGAACACTAAAAACCTGAAGAGACTCTGATGTTCAAAAGCAAGAAAGAGTGGAGGGGAAAAAAAAAAGCAGAGGACAGGAAGTAAGAACAGATCTAGAAGCTTTACAAAAAGATTAGAGAGCAAAGCCTGAATAACAAGGCGGGAACAACTAACTTCACATAGTTATACTTCTTTCATTTGCTTTCATGAAGACATAATTAGGCTATTAATTGTCAAGCTGCCATTTTTCCCACGCTCGTGGTGTGCTGAAAGGTTCAGAAACATTGTTTTCCTAATCTCTGCAGTAATTTTGATGTAACGCCAGTACAGTTGATGAAAGTAATTTATTCAAACCTCTGCACTTATAGTACATACGGGCTTGTAACAGTTCATCTCAGCCTTTCACAGCCTGAACCAGAGCACACCTATCCTATATAAATTTATCATAAAATCATGCTGAAGGATAGAAAATCACTAGTATTTCTGTGTGTCAGACACCATGAGATGATCTTTCTCCAATAGACACTGTCTTGCCTATATGCAGAAACTGTTACATATTTTCACTACTTCATTCTATGGCTATGCCTAGACACTGGAAGAGACCTAGAATATGAATATTAGCCTTAAAAGACCTCAAGACTCGATTTTGGCTTTCCTTCTCAAACAGTCATTTTAAAAGCTTTCTGTTGTTTTCAGGATTAGGGGTGAGTCCCATTTTATAATTGAATAGTATTAATAATTCTATATTGCCATTTACTTTAGAATAATGAATGATAAATAGCTAATGTAGGTAACTTCTAACATAAGTAATTGCTGTATGGTCACACTTCTTGATACTTTCTTGTTTTTTAAGAAGTTATGGCTGGTATTTAGAGACAGGAACAGGATGAATTTCCTGTATTTTAAAGAGTGGTGAACCCTCTATGAAAACTGTCTGGTAAAATTATGTTGTTCAACTTCCCACTCAGATTTAGGCTGAAATGAAAAAATGTATTGTGTTTGCTCAAACAAGAAACTGCTATTTCATGGCAAATAGCTTGCCAGGGGATAAAGAAGCTTTACACAGCTTTTGCAGATGTCATCCCACATTGTGCTAACATAACATAAAATACAGTAGTATGTTATTCTCATTATTTAAAGTGGTTCCTTGTTTAAAAGTTCACTCTTCCAAAATACAATACAACCCTCCTTACTCTAATTCTGTAAATCAGTCTCTGTGGGACTGAGCTGTGATTTGCCCAGTGTCAGAGGTTCTGCCTGAACTGCCAGAGAGAAAGAAGGGTGCGTGTTTCATTCCCTAGTTGCTGCAGTTTGCAAATTGACGGACCAACTAGAATTGTCATCAACTTCAATTTTATGTGAATATATCAGTATGTGAACTACAGTGATTAAGGAATGGGCGCATTACCAGTCTCCTGTCTTTCCTAAGAGCCATAAGTTTCAGCAAACAGGCAGGGGTAGAGAATAGAGTGTAATTACAAGAGATGAGAACCATGAATCACAGCCCAAAGCAAAGGAGAGACTGATATCTTAGATACTGCTTCTGATCTTTCAAACGAAATGCCATATGTTTTATGAAACTTATAATACTTATAAGAGCACACTTCATAGCTTGAAAAATTTATTCAAGACAACTTCATTCTCAGTGTTCCAGGAACACGTGCCAATGCAATGATATTTTCAAATGTAAGAATTTTGACTAGAACGCCCAAGCAACAATTTTTATGTAAGCTATCATCCACATTTGCCAATCAGAGATGGAAATATAATAATTCTCCCAGTATGTCTAGTTTTGATTTCTAAGCCAAAAATTCAAACTTAAAACAGATAAACTTCAATAGGAACCCAGAGTCTTTCCAACAGTGTTCAGAAAGAACTAAAAAACACAGCAGATGTTTTCTTGCTTGTCAGTTGCTCTGATGCAAGTCATAAATTGCAACATTTAAGCAAATGGTCATGTGTGTATGGTTATCGTTTCAGCAGCTAAAAAAGTTAGTATTTCAAGTTAGTTCACGCCTCTTTCTCACCATTTCAGAAGTGAGAGGAGATGCTGAAGATTCAGTTGAACGAGTACTGGATGTGTTTGCCTAGCAGCATGCTTAATCTTAGATTGTTACATGTGATTAACAAATGGTGCTTTTTATTATTTATTACTATCATTATTTCTTACGGTGCTGCAATGCTCAGGTTGAAAATGAGGCAAGTAGAGTTACTATTTCTACATGCTGAATGGGAATTACAGTCAACGCATAATTGTCACCAAGCATTTGTGTTGCTAGGGAATCTCTTTGCTTTCCATTTCGGATGAGGCACGTGTCCTCTTGAGTTGCTTGCTGACTGTGGTGTACACGGGGCAGTTTGTGTCCCCACAGTGAGGATGAGAAACAGCTGAACTAGGCAGGGGTGGGTTTGCTGGCTGGCCATGTGCTGGGCTTCTGGGGATCCTGAACAACCAGTTCCCTCACACTGTGTTCCTTGCAGATGTAGCCAGGTCCCTGGCCGAAGTACTGGCTAAGAGCCAAGTCCAACTTTTTTTGGAAATTATGCAAAATCCACCAATTTTTAAAAAAAATTTTAACAGCCACGTTTCACAAGAAATTTCACGTTTCTGACCTTTAACTCAGTGTGCATCGTTTCTTCCTTTAGGACAGGGGTGTCAAACTAATTTTCACTGAGGGCCACATCAGCCTCGTGGTTGCCTTCAAAGGGGTGAATGTAATTTTAGGACTGTATCAATGTAGGAGTAGTTACCAACCTTGCAGCCATGAGGCTGATGTAGCCCCTGGTTAAAATTAGTTTGACACCCCTGCTTTACGAGAACAAAAGTCTCCTGAAGCAGTGAAATGGGTTTCCACGTATTTAAGAGCTAATGTGTACTGTGGGTCTTTTACACCAAAGTGGAGAACAAGCAAACCTATGCAATTCTGGATCAACCCTTCCAAGGTACTACTTTGAACTGGTATCTGTATGGCAACACACAAACCTGGGATTTATGTGGAAGTGACTCTTTTGGTAGAGCTGTTACCAGTATGATTACTTCAGCCAGCAAGTGGATGCATAAAAGTCTCCCTGTTCAGCTTTTTAAAGCACTTTCTAAATTACAGGTCTGACTTTAAGGAAATGGTTTCTTCTTCAGTGTAACATATTTGTTCTTTATTCTGTATGCAAAAAAAAAAAAATGAAGATGCTAACGCAACTCTCCTGTACCTAGAATTATTCCATATGATGAAATTATGATTAACCAGCGCAGCAGATCTGTTACCTGAAGATAATTCCATGTATAATATAGAGCAGAACAATGCTAATCAAAGCACACTGTGCTCTTGTCACTTGAAACATACTTTTGATTTCGGCAATGGAAGGAACACATGGCAATCCTTGGGTCAGCCAATGTTTCTCCGAGAATTTTAAAAGAAAAGAAAAAGTATAGGACTGCAGATTGGATACTGAGATGCTGAAATAACCTAGATTATTTCTGTACTTTGTGTCCACAAAACACAAGCATAAAAGCTCTCCTCCTAAAAGTCAGTTAGCTCTTGAAGCAAAGTTTTTTGCATTAAATTAACAGAGACAGGCATTTGTTTGTTGAGAAAAAGAAGTAGTACTAAGACCAAAACAGACATTCTGAACCAGTGATATCGGTGAACATTTCCCACAGAAAAAAACTGCCCATTGAATGACTACGATCTTCAAGTCTGATTGGGAAGTATGATTTAACTAAGTCCTGCTGTCCCTCCTTTATACTACAGTGACTGTTCAGAATTCAGGCAGACAAATCCAATTTGTTTATATTAATTTTTTAACATGTGGCTGAGTTTCTCATGCTATGTTATAATTGACCTATGAGCTGCTATTATTTTCTACTTTCCCAGCCACTTAAACACAGTAGATACCTCCAGGGCACTTGAGAGTTTTAGCCAAAATGAAGAGATGAGGGGGTTGCTGCAATCATCTTAGATGCTGTAATTTCAGTTTTCAGCAATATATTTTCTGGCATGTATCCAGGCCAGGACGGCTTCCAACACTCTCGTGTTTCCAGACAATCTTAAAATGTACAAGATCCCTGTAAGGACCACTGAGAACAAAGCACGTGGAAAGGAAGCAAAGTTTAACATCCTCCAAGTGAAACAAAATGTCTCCAGAATGAAAGATGCATAGGGGAAATAACAGATATTTCTGTGTATAGTTTCATCTAAAGCTACTGCAGTAATATTGTGCAGCTCTGTACATGAAGAGATCACTGGCTGCTCTGAAAGCTGGCTCCAACTCTTTCTGTAACAGGCACATATTTAACAGAGTAGTTCCCAATGGGTGTACCTCCCATATTATCCCTTCCTTATCATCATCATTTAAGAAGTAAAACACCTTCTTCGAATTAGTGCCCTTCACAGAAGCTGTACTTTTTCTGAGTAGCTTTTTGCAGTTAAAATTATTTTCAGAAGAAACAAACTTTTATCCTTTATAACCCCACCTTTATTTTCCACATCCTTAATTTAGAAGTAGTGTTCCTAGACACCTAATAGGCTACTGGCATCCCAAAAGATGTACCTCCACTATCTTTCTAGATTGGGTTTAACCTTCACTCTTTTTTTCCAGTTTTATTCTCTAAGTAATACTTGCTAATTTGCGAGGACCTCAAATTAGTTATAGTTAATTACTTATAGCTAATTTAGGTAATAAACTAAGGATTGCGCGCATCTGCTTCATCATCCAGTCTCTCTGACTACGAGTTGTTTGATTTCCCTCCAACTGGGATTTCATGGTACCCAAGTTAAGTACTGAGAGAATCAGAAGGGTTTTTATCACTAGTCATCTTCCTCCTGTAGCTGTCAAAAGGATGCTACGTGTTTTCCATTTCAAGTATCACCAGAAAAATACCGGAGTTGTTGAGTGGAAAGCTGGGGTATGTTTCTGGAGGCAAGCGGGGGGGGTATATTTTTCCACTAACATCCCAAATACCCCGAGAGGCTGGGTAGAGCTCTCCTGACCTAATAAACTGAGTCCTTGTTTCACAGAAATTTCTCTTGCAAAGCAACACTGTTCGGATCTTTCAGTACCTCATCCCAATCCTCAGCTACTCGCAGTTTTGTGGCAAAGATATATGACTGTTGGTTTGAATAACTAAATAAAATCCCATGCAGCACCTTCCATCTGTGAGGCCCAAACTCCCATTATTTCTTTTTCTTCTTATTAGTAAGTGGACTGATTCTAATGCAAATACACTGAGGTAAATCTCAAAAGGCAGAGCAGCTGGAAAATATGGATGAAAGGAATCAAATCAATTGTGAAATGGTAGCTTTTGCAAACTAAAATTCAGAGTACTTCTTGCTAGCTTCTGAAGCCACTGTACTAGTGCGTGCAGAACACACACTCTGATGCCTGTTTCCACCACTCTCCACAGTGTGTATACTTCAAAATCCACTGCTGGTTTAAAAACAAACAAAACAAAAACCTGGGGGAAAATAAACACATGGTATTAAAATGTGAGCCTGATGAAAGTGGCTGTGGTTTGACAGCCCTTGAGACTGTTTATTCTTAGAGTGAGACCAAGGTGAGCAGCTGCAGGGAAACGTTAAGGCATTAGCTGTTAATGTCTCATCCTGACCCCGGTGTCCGCAGGGCCAGCTCCTGCGGTGACCCGGGATTTTGGTCTGCAGGCCAAACCATTGCGGGTCTTTGAGAGGGCGGCATGCAAGCTGTGCATGTTTTGGTGTGAAGTTAGTACACAATTTAAATACATCAGAATAACCATGTTTCAATAACAGGCCCAAAACTCAAATCAGTTTGTCTGTGATAAAACATAACAGTAACAGCAGAAGCCTGTTACTATGTTCAGTAAATCTATTTGAAATACTCTTCATTTGATGTGACGATTTCAACGCCAAAGATCCTCCGATTTTTAGGATTAGAGATATCATTGAAATTGTCACAAAAAATTGTAACTAAAAAAAAAAAAGTTAAAAGGAATCAATGGGGATAAGGAAGATTATCTGCTTTATACTTGGTATTTTTTCTACCAGTGAGTATGACCATAGACTCCATAGCTTTAGTTATTTCAATTGTTACTGGCTAGTTAAGATTTTTCTTTATATCTTTCAACATTCAGGCTACATTAGGACAACAGTGTGTATACATGATTGAGTCTTGGTAGCATCCCCACACATAATACAAATAGATTTCAGTGAGCATGTAGACAGTAAAATCTGCAAAATGCAGGGCAAACTTCATTCAGAAAAATAACATCAACTCCACAGAAGATTCACCACTTTGCTTTTGGCACTTGGTTCCACTGGTTAACCATGTGCACTGTTTAACTGACAGATCCGCTTCCTTATTTGAACTGCCTGGCTCGCAGCCACTGTTTTATCATCACGCCTTTGGCGAGCAGGTATTTGCAGTAGGATCTGATTAGGCACATGCTTCATTGTTCTGCTGAACAAGAGATCTTCAGCTGTGTACTTTTATTTCCAGTAATATACAGGACATCAGCCCTACTTATTTAGTGATGAAGATAATTCTCAAAAAAATGGGGTAATCGTAATACTTTTTAATACCACTTAATATCCGTAAGGATGAAAACATGTTAAATTACATTATGTGGGCTTACATTCAACAAAATCCAATCAGTGAGATTCAGGTAACAGAAAGATGTTATGAAGGAAAAGTTAGCCAGCAGAGCACCCAGTTAGAACAAGAGTATCCCATTAGCTGTCTTCAGCGTTCTCTTTTGTAACAACATCCCAAGACATCCCTTCCTCTCTATATAAGAGCAAAATGATGAGTGAGGCGATGATAGGGTACAAATTGTTCCTATTCTAAGATGACTTTCTGATGGTGACCTCAGCCAATAGTGAGCAAAGATCATCAACTTAAAACTGCCAGAGAGCTGATTGTGTGTGGAATCAGCTGCTGCTGTCTGTGTAGCTCTGACAAGTCCTGGATCCCTAACAAACCCATTCATCAGCACTTGCAGAAAGACTGAAAAAATGAAGGTATATGAAAAGCCTTTCTCGCCCCAACAAGTGGTCATACTAGGTCAGGAAAACAGTTTTCTACAGGGGAACTATCTGGAGTCAACCTAGTGTTATATTGTGATGGCCACTTAGGAATATCTGACTTGCCTATGTTACAGAAACAAATTTCTTCTTTATTGGTGACAAAACACCACATCCTTACAGTATCACCATGTAACCACACAATGTGACACACTCACCGTATCCTCTATCATTATATCCCACAGAGCAAAGCAACAGACGATGAGTCGGTGCATGTCCTGTCCTGCCACCGCGGAAACCACATGTTTAAGTTCAGAGGATCAGAGCAGCAAACGCAAAGGTATAAGATCAATTTCTTACTATCACTTTGTCCATCCCATTCTACTGATTCCCAAATTCAGGTAATTGGCAGACAGAACTCTTAGATCATCATTTAAGCTGGTCTTTATAACATGGTCACAGAATTTTATTAAGTTACTTTTCTTTTGAGCATAACAGTGCATACTGAAATAAAGCATGTTATCTAGAAAAAAACACAACTTTTGCTTTCATTTAGACACATCAAGAATGTTGAAATGGAATATCTTTTTTCTATAGCTTGCATAGAATTGTCCAGTTGCATGGCATAAAAATGGAGTGTGGTAAGAATCAAGAGTTTCCTACAGCTCACGTTGAATCATTACAGGCCAACCTATACACTGCACAGTGGGGGTAGATTTACACATCTGAGACATTTGCTCTTATTTTATGTACAACCAACTTCAGTTAAGAAAGCAGAGGCTTACAGCCCCAGTTGTTTATTGTAATATTTGGATTATTATACACACTTCATTGCTGTAGGTATCATGAAAATGTTACATATCTCTATTCTCTATCTTTGTTCTTTCTTTGGTGATGTTTGCACAAAACCTTCAGGTAGGAAAAAGTTCTCCATATGACTGAATTAACGCACACTAAATACTTTTCCTGCTGGTATGAAAATTATAATTCCTGGAGACTTAAAACAGGATATCCAAAAAAAAAAAAAAGGGAGGGGGGGGACGGGACGTAAAATTAGCAGAATTCTAGCAACTCAGTGCGCAGGCGATAAGGCACGTCCTTCCCCTGCTTTCACTGGTGAGCTCTGACTTAAATATACTGAATCATAAATATTTGTCTAAAATTATTCTAGGTAATCCTGGGGTGGATTAGTGCAGGTATGGAACTCAAATAATTGTATGACTTGTGTGAATACATGATACTTGCAGGTTGGTAGAAGTTCCAGAGATCTGTCATCAGACACGGCCTCCAGCCAGGACACACACGGGAATTTACAAATTAAGCACCCTAACCCAATTTGACTTAAACTATTTTACTGCTACTTCCTTTTTTAATATTCCTTTTGTTATTTTAATCTGATTAATAGCTTTGCAATTGATTCAAAAGCAGATCCAAGTTAGTACAAATGTTCCCCAAACTGCAGTCAGTAGAATACTTGATGGTGTGTGTAGGAGTTCAGAGACATACAGTCCCAAGATCTTTAATTCTTGAAGTTCATCAAAAGAAATCTGGTTTTAGATTCATCTGATCTCCTGATTACTTTTTTAAGGAACAGGTTCCCGTGGTTGCTACAGGACTGAAGCCTATTGGAGTAAGAAAATCCTTACAAATCCTTAAGACTGTTTTATTTACTTAGAGAGACAGGATATATGCAATGGTGTAGGAAAAGGAGGCCTCTAACTTTTAGGATGTAGGCAAAGTGTCACTCTTCCTGGATGATTTTTCATTAAGTACCGTTAGTACCAGCCCCTGCTTTTCTGCAAACGTGCTCCACCCCCCGACCTGCGGGAACCTCAGAATGGCCAATTCATGGGAAACGCTGTTTTCAGAAACCGTTTTTGTTACGAGTTGAAACAAAAACTTGTGTTCACCATTCCCAAAACATGTACTTGTAAAAGACGTTATTTCATAACATCTTAAAATCTGCTATATCGAGGTTTTCAAAACTTATTTCAATGGCAAAGTGGTTTTCCACGTTAGTTTTTATCAAAACCAGTACAGCTGCACACACACACTACTCTTCCTTTCTCAATGACTGGTTTATTAGAAACAGATTTGTCCCACAGAATAACTACTTTTTTTCCCCTTTACCGGCTTCACCCGGGCTACCCGCAGTGCGCACACGTTGCTACAGCCAGGTACCCAAGCACGGCCGTGCCCCCGCCTGTGCGTGTGTGCGCCGCGCACCGCCCGCCCCGAGGCCCTGCGGCTGCCCGCGGCTCCCGCGTCCCCCGACGTTCCCTTCGGCTGGCGGCCCCGCGCGTCCCTGCCTCCCGCCCGGCAGGTGTCACGGCGCCGAGGCGGCCGGACCGGGCTCGACGGGGCCGGCGGCCTCCTCCCGCCCCTCCCCGGGCGGCTCCGCCTCCAGCGGGGCCCGCGCCGCCCCCGGCCGGGCTCCCCTCGGGGGTCCCCTGGGGGCGGGCAGGGAAGCCCCGCTCATTACCGCCCCACGGCGGAGGCCAGGCCGACACACGGGCCCCTCGCTCCCCCGCCCCGCAGACCCGCGCCGGGCGGCCCCTCGCCTCCCTGTGCCCGCGGGGGTCGCACCCGTCCCAGCCCGGCCCGCCATTTCGCGGCCCGCCGCCCGCACTCACTCGGGGGTGTTGATCCAGATGATGTCGAGGTGGCAGTAGTACACGCACTCCTTGTCCTTGTAGGTGTAGCAAGTGCAGCGCCGGGCTCGGCGCCGCAGGGCTCCGCCGTCCACCTTGGCTCTGCCGCCGGCCGGCAGCGCCGCCGCTTCGTTCTCGTCCCGCTCCTTGTGGCCCAGCGCCGCCGAGCGCGGCTCCGGGCCGGCCGGCAGCGAGCGAGGCGGGGGCAGCGCGGAGCCTGCACCGCGGGAAGGCAAGAGCAGCGCTCAGCTCCCCCTGCGCCAGCCCAGAGCCCCGGCACGGGGAGCAGCCCCCTCCCCCAGAGCCTCACAGCCCCCTCTGTAACAGGATCCCAACCATCACCAGCCCCTGAAAAGTTTCAGGGCTGTTAAAAGCACCGTTATGTTTCTATTTACTGCAGCGTGGTGGGGTGCACCGGGAGAGCCCGCAGGCTTGGGGCGGATCGCTAGGGAGCGTTTAAAACAAAAACCTACGTGCGGCCAAATGATGTCTTTGGCGTCTAGTTATTTACCACGCATCGGAGTGGGCTATGGCTTACAGCCTTTTGGAAGAAGAGAAAAAAAAAAAAAGAACCACAACAGCCTTTCTTTGTGTGCATGCGTGGAAGTGGCAAAGAAAGAAAGAAATTCATGTTACCTGCAGTCGACGTAATTGTAAGTCCAAAGAGGAACAATAAACCCAGCTCCATTAAACCCAAATAGCACGCTTGTTCACTGCAGGCAAAGGTGAACTGCAGGGGCGACCGATCCGTTGCAGGAGGAATCACTTCAGGTTGGGGGCAGGAATGTGCTGGGGCTGGCGGCACACGCTGCTCCGGAGTTAGTTCCCACACCGAGGTGTGATTAGTGGTTCTCCCTCGCAGTTATTTCCCAGTGCAGACCTAGTCCTGAAGGGGAGAGTGTTGTCAAAAGAAGGGAAGATCCATCGCTTGGCTTTTCCCACACACACCTCCCACCCCACCCCCAAATCCGATCAGAAACCGGAGCTGCTGTTTCCCAGCTGCAGACGCCTCCCACCCGCCGGCAGCCGCTGCCGCCCCCTCCCCGCGCCCCCTCCCCGCGCCCCCTCCCGGCCCGGGCCGCCCCCGCCGCCCACCCGGCAGGTACCGGGCAGGGAGGAGGCGGCACATCCTCCCAGAAGGGGAGGCACAGCCCTTTCGTTACGGCTCGGGCTGCTCTTGGTTCAGCGCTTTTAAATGAGCTGGTCCTCCAGGAGGGCAGAGGATTGCTTGTGCGGTAAAAACGCAAAGCTTTGACTCAAATCCGGGCTAGAGATTCGGGAGTTGTTTGGGGCTTTTTTTGCTTGGACTCTGCCAATTATTTTCCAGGTGAAAGTAATCCACCAATTTATTAATACTTTCTTTTTCCCCAATTAATTAGTAACACTTCTTTGCAGACAAACCTGCCTAGAGTGCAAAACGTAAGGTAAAAGGGGGATTTCATATTGTATGAAATACCTGATGCGTTTGCGTAGAGAAACACTCCTGCATGTGGCCCTATTTGCTATCATAGTATCAGCTATTAAGTTATAACAGGTAAGGGTTTAAAGGTTAAGGGAGTTTTGCTGTATCTTTTCTTACAGTAATATGTGTAATATATCCTGTTATAGGAAACATTTGTCGTAGATAGCATGTGGAGAAAGGTTAGCAAATTTAATTGTGGACGTTTTAAATCAAAACATGACGTTTTATTTAAGAATGTTTCGGTACTAACAGAAAGAGCTGCGGCCAAAATTGCTTTTGTGTATTGTGCCAATTCAACATATTCACTAAAATCTGCTTTGTGAGTAGAAAACTAGTCGCAAGATCACTCAAGTCATGATATCCAAAGGAGGAACACAGTTCTCTGCCGCATCACATTCTTCTCCCGTCCTGCCCCCAATTCCAGCTTCTGGTGTGGATTATTCAGTGACAACATTTACAAAAAAGCCTCATTAAGATGTCATGTTTTGTCAGTCTGTCAAACCTTGCCTTCTGCTAGTTTCTAAAGATTGAGAGTTTTGTGGAAAAACTGTAGTTTACCGTATTCCCAGCTAATAACAAAAGCATGCTGCTCATCAGAAACAGGGTAATACTTATAAAGTTCCTGTTTCTCAAATTTTGCTGAGGCCGTGGGTCTCTGTGAAAACTTAAACTGCTTTTGTTTTGCACAATTTGTGCAAATGACAAGACTTTGCAATGTAGGATTGAAATGACAGAAGTATTAATCATGTCCTATCTCCAAAACTCGGTTAGAAAAGACAAGATTTCAGTAAATTTCTAAGGTTTGTACCCGCTGCAGCGAGTGCAGTTCATGAGGACGCAGCTTCGAGTAGTTTGCTCAGGTATTGACAACGCTCAAGTACTGAAACAGAACCATGAAAGTACCTTGTTGATTTTAGTTCTGCTAATTTTAAATAGTCCCACTGCAGTTGCCAATGTCCTCGTAACTAATATAGTGGGGGAAAAAATAGATCCATGTAAATTTCTGAACTTAGCATTATATTGAAGTTCGTGCTTGATCTTGGAAAGTAAGCGCTCGCTTGCCTTTAAGGATGAGTAATTGCAGTGACCTGAATGTTTATATATTATAGTTTGCTTTGCTGGATTGTGGGTTTGTGTGTATTAAAGTCATGCTCTCCAAGCACCGGCAGAGCTACAGTCAGACTGCACACTTGTGCGGCTGCTGCTATTTTGGAAAATATTGTGACAAAACACCTCTGAAAAAAACGTTTTAAAAATTATTTGCTTTTCTTCTATAAGTAGAAAAATTAATTGCTTCAAAGCAGGAGGTTCTAGATGTTATACTCTGATACTGTTGGATACAGGTTTGATTTTGACAAATGCTTATGATTGCATTTTAACTTATCCGATAATGGAAAAACGTAGAGATTTATTGTGCAGTTACTGTTTAACAGAACTCTTTACTGCAGTGAGTAGGAAGTACTGGTTATATGTTGCTGGTATGATAACTAACAATGACATGAGTCCAAATTCTGATTGATGAATTTCATTTTCTTCACTGCAGCATATTTTTTGTTTATTGTGATGTAAAATTATCATAATAACAAAAAGTTTAAAATGAATAATATATAACTGTATCATGTGTGTAGGTTTGATATGTCAAAAAAAAGTCATGTATTGTGTTGTGAATTGATTTAACCACATTTTCCGAAAAAATGTTGTTCTGGTTTTTTAAATGATATTTTTAAGGCCTCTTCTACATCGCTCTACTTTTTCTTCCGTGTGCTGTTTAATCTCTGAAAAGCCAGAGGAGACCATATCAGCACTGATACTGAGTGTTGTGTAAACAAAAAAAGTAATAAAATATATTCGGAAATTAGCTCTCAGGGTTCAGAAATTAAGAAGGGCAAGGTTTTAGTCAAGTGACCTCATGGAAGCTTTAAAAGAAGATAAGACATAGACTCTCCAGGGAGAAAGAGACTCTTATCAAAGGAATTAATACTTCTGATTCTAATTTACATTGATTACCATGTTATTTGTGTCACATATTAGCTAATGACTTGAGATCTTGTTGTTTAATAACTACAGAAGTCAGAATACAAGAATGCTGGTTAAGGAAATAGCAACAAATAAATTTGAAAAATCCAGGGTCCATTTTGAGTTGGGGTAGTTATAGATGGTGTCTGGATATCAGCGTCTGTGATATTCACATGTGATGCAAAGTGATTTTATAAATCAATTTAAGGATTAATATTTTTATTTAGTTGAAAAAAAAGGTAGCAGCTAGCGAGGTAGGTGGCGTAGATTGGCAGCTAATTCACATTATTTTACAGCTTTTCCTTTAAAATTGTTTTAACTCCATAGGTTCCTTTTTCTACTTCAAGATTTTTAGGGTGGATGGGTGCTTTGGAAAAATCTCGAGAGCCCTGGACAAAATGTCCGGAGCTGATTGTTCTCTCCATACCTTGTAACGTTCCCACCTGCCCCGTCCTCCCTCCCGCGTGTGCAGCGGCAGCAGCTCCGCTCCCCCGCGGGAATTCCCCTGGCCAGGGCCCTTCCTCCTTCCCAGGGCCACCCAAGCAGCTTCGGCGAGACAATCGCAGATCTACCCCGGTGCCGGGTGCAGGTATCGTATATTTGAGAACTTCTAATTGGCTGAAGGGAAAATATATCGTGGAGATGAGGTCAAGGCTGAAGGAGTCCTGGAATGCAGAGCAGCTGAAACAGATGATGTTAAGAAAAGGAAGCTCAGATTCCAGATTTCATATTTGAAAAGCCTGGACTGCCATTTCAATTAGGAACATAATCTTGGTTTTGTTGAGTACTTCTCTGCCCCTTGTATCCCTGCTTTATAAATATACTCATGTGATTGTGGAGCAATCAGAGACCCTAACAGTAATTCCGCGGCATTTAACCTTCATCATACAGGTGACTACACAAAATAGCTATAAGCTATAAAGAAGTTCCAGATGTGTTTAAATAAGTTTGGTTGGCTGAGAGAAACCACTTAAAAAGCTAACCTTCTAGGACATATTACACTACTAATAAAGCCTGTATTTGAAAGGCATGGCAGGCTTTCCGCAGCAGTGGAGAATTTTTTGGCACCAGTATCTATCCTTACAGCTTCGCAGAAGGCCGAGGGGAAAGCCTGATCAATACAGATGTGATGCTTAGTAAAGGCAACCGGTCTATTTATTACATTTATAAACCATTTGTATCTCTTTTCCCACTATCTCACTTCCTTTTAATTACAATGTTCTTTACTATTATTGAAAGAAAAGATCATGTTAAGCTGCAAACACTATATTTAATAGCACACCGCATCACTGTCACAAAGCAAGCAACTTAATAGGTAGTAGGTGATGTTTGAGAAAATGTGCTGAAATCAGTAGGTTCTCAAGAAAACATTATCTTCTGATTATTATTTAAGTTACTTTTTGCATGGGCTCCACAGCCAAAAAGCTGAAGTTGATCTCGTCTCCCCTCCTGTTACAGACAGCCCCATTCAGAGCCCTTTGATGTCAATGCAAGGAATCCCATTTTTTGGTGTCCTTTGAACCAGATGTAGTAAAAGGGCAACAGCATTTTGTAGGGTTGCAATTGGGTAACTTGCTTAAAGGAGGAGAGTTCTGTTACCTATTTCTGCTTTCTTGTTCTTTTTGTTATTTTTCATGTTTATATACCATTAAAAGTAATGTAGATACTTGGTAAACAGTAAAAAGGACAAATGCCTCTGCTCTGATCATATTACAGTTTATTTAGATAAAAGCAAAGAAGGGCTGTATTGCTGTTTTTCAACCTTCATAGCAGTAGAGCACACAAATTTAATGATTCCTGCTTGTTTCAGCTATTGTGAAATTTAGGAAGGAGTTTGCATAAGATAACATATCCTGCTGTTGTAATATACTGGAGACAGGGCTCAGATCTCTGGATAAGGAATGCTGCAAAACCCCAAAGTGTTATTATCACTACCCACCACTCTCCCCAGGATCTGAACCTGACCTCGCTTCCTGGATCCAAACAATGTCTGTCTTTGTGAAAATAACAGAATTTTACAGGAAGCGAATTTTCTATAATTATTATGTGGACCAGTTCTTTTCCTTGACGTGTATTCAGGTTTGGGCATGTTACTGAACAAAGAGAATTCCATATCAAAATATGATTAATCTGCGTTTGTAAAGAATAGGGACTGACAGCTGCCAGCAAATAAGGAGCTAGAAATGGAAAACTGAGGTGGCTGTCTTGCCAAAAGAACTTAGCGTATTTGAAAATGAATAAGGCAGAGAGGCAGAGCACTTTGGGGGCACAGCTTGTTTGTGGAGGTGCACTGGCAGGAGGAAGCCAACACGAGTACCAAAGCAAACCAGGTTGGGCAGAAGCCATGCAGAAGGAGGATGAGCAGAGGGAGGGAGCGGAGTGCACGTATAAGGATTTGGGTTCTGGCCTGGTTTTCCTTCCTCAGCAGCCTGGCAGGAAACTTGTGGTCAGTTGTTTGTAGTGTGAGTAACTGGGCAAGTCTCTAGTCCTGGGAGGAAAGGGAGGTGTAACGGTGAGCTGGAGGAAGGTGGCTGGAGACTAGGTATGTCCTGAAGCCTATGGCTGGTCCTCGGGCTACTACACAAAAAGTGAAATTCATGTGTTTTTCTGACAGCACTTCCTTGAGACGTCCCCATCTTGGAGTGCACTGAGCTGAAGCCTGCCTGGGTGCCTTCGAAGAGGGATTTTTCACATTCGTTGGAAAGCCAAAGGACCAGAAACCCTGAAACGGCTGTCCTGTCTGTAGCAGAATCTGCAGGGAGGGACGACTGCTGCAGAGGTGAGTGTCTGCCATGGCCGGTGCTGTGCTCCAAGGAGCTGGGTGGGATGTCAGCATGAAGTGCACGGGGGCACCACAATGATGCTGCTTTTTACAGCTCCCTTTGTCCAGAGACGTAACAGCTTGGGTGGAATAAAAGCCTAAGCTTGTGTTGCAAATCGTGTGGTTTGTAGCCCTTCTGAAGGGAGATTTACAATATCTGCTGGATTTTAATTAAGAGCATGAATTTTGCAGAAATGGTTGGTCTCTTTGGGTGGTGGCAATTCCTGTTTGCCTACTTAAGCAGTTTGGGGGCTTTTTTCTTAGTGTGGCTTAGTGATGTGACAAGCAGGCGACTGCAGAAGTTTAAAAAGCCCTGTGTTGGACCACTGATGTGCAGGAACATCTTTTTACACATCTGTAGATGAGATAGGTGTCTTCTAACAGCCAATCTTGTTACATAATAAGGGCAGCCTGGAACAAAACTTCCTAAAATGTGCAGCAGGGAAAAATGTGCACATCAGTAACAAAAACCTAATTTATTAATATTTATTAATATTTTATATGATGTGTCCAGGTGGACAAGACTGTTAATGTACATGCAGCAGTCAGTATACTGTGTGATAATAATTTATTCACCTATATGAAAACCAAACAGGCTGGCCATAATGAACTTTATTCTCTGGCAAAGCTTCTCTTCAAATTTGCACTTAACAACATTAGTAGGAGATTAACGTTCCTGGTGCTGCCTTGTAGGGCAGTATAAATAAAGGCTTTGCTGCTATTATCAGCTACTATATGAAGTTAGCGTCTTCTTGTTGCAACTTCTCGGCAAATTCAATTTTAAATACAAGTACAGGCCTGACCATTTCTTTTTCTGGAGGATCCACAGCTGAGACTCATCAGTCTAGCAACAACCTTGACACCATGTTTGAATATATAACCTTTCCTCTCCCCAAGTAACTTATCTCTCACTAAGAAAAGACTTTCAGAGAGAAATAAACAAGTGTCTGCTGGTATGAACTAGGAAAGGGAAAATAAAATGAAAAATGAACCTGTATTATTTAAACAGTGTGACATGACAAACGGCAAGCGCTGCTCACACCTAGCCCTCTAAGAGCAGCTTTCTGTGTTGATAAGCTGTGATTGAACCTGAACCTTTAGTTACTGCAGCTAGCTTTGCGAATACAGTACATTTTGCAACGGCACGGTATGATAATCCTCCAGATTTTCTTCAGACTATTTCTTGGGATGAAATCATGCAAATGTCTGAACACAAAGACAAGGCCAAACCGGGCACCGATGTTGTGAGGAGACTCTGTCCTCTGGGATTATTCAAGTTTGGTGCAGAGGTTGAGTAGGTTAAATCATTCTGGTTCCTAGAAAGACTGTGTGTAGCATGCTGTAGCATGAAATCTGTGGTTAAAATGAGGGCCATTTGTGTAGGTTGCATGGCCTAGAGCTGATGCAGGTTTACCTAAAGGAGGTTAAGGAAGCTCATGCATTGCCAAAATGTATGCACTATGTTCTAACCCTTCCTGCAGTGCATGCAGGGTGCACAGCTGGTTTTGGGCATTCAAAAAACCTGTTTAGTTGTGCATTTCAGATTTACCACATCTTATGGCAAAGAGATAATTGCCACTCAGATTCAGCTTACCAGGTTGTTTTCAGCTTGAGATGCTGTTGGTAAATAACAGATGGCACAGATATCCAAGGTAGTCATAGTTATGAAATTCAGATCTGTGACTATGATGTGTTTAGTCTGATTTGTGAGAAGAACAGAAGTTGGCAGCATCCTTCCTGATGTTTCAAGAGGAACAGCTTTTTCCAGAAGAGGCAGAAGTCTGCAAAATGAACATACAGAGTTACTAGATGAACAGAAGCCTGATGTAACATGAGAATTCTTGATTTATTTAGCTGTTCTCTTTGGCATGATTGTACTTATTCTGGAGGGTCTCGACCTCACATTCAGTTTAATAACATAAGCCTGGGAGTAATAGCAACACAGTACTTTAGATGTGGAAGGAGTTCTGTACATTTTGTCCATTTAAGTACATATATTATCTTCTCTGTGGTTGAAACATTAGGATAGGAAGAGAGGCTGAGGAAAAGTAAGTGCACCATACAACCTGCATGTAAGTTTTGAACACAGCTGATGTAGCTTTTACCTTTCTCACATTTTCCACAATTGCATTTCACCCTACCTTATCAGGGTTGGTGAAGCGGGTGCTAGTAAATCAGATTATAAGAAAAGAGTGGGTGCCAAAAGAATGTTCTCCCCTAGCTGCTAGGGAAGAATATTGGGGTATTAACCAAAACAGGACAGGGAAGGTAGCAGTGTTTTGTGAGAAAAAAAGGAAAGATAATAGGGAAAAACAAGAGGCAAAGGAAGGGGAAAAGAGAAAGTCAGTTAACTTGCTTTTCACAGAAGTATCTTTTCTATATAAAGACAACAAAAGAAAAAAGGAGGAATAAACAAAAAGTAAAAAAAATACAATGGAAGGCTTAATGGAGGAAGCAGAGGAAAGGAGTAAAGAAACAGGGCAGAGGAAGAAAATGAGATCCTAATCTCTTCCCAAGGGTCAAGTATATCCCTCTAACAACATGGCTGGGATTTTGCTTCTGCTTTTTGCCTCCGAGTGCTTCTTAAAAGCAAATAGCTAGCCAGGCACCAGGCTGTTTACATTAGTTGATTGTCATTTGAGCTTCCTAGGTATTATGCTATTTCCCTGGTGAAAATTCTTCAGCTGAAAACATTTTCAGGCCATGATTGTATTAAGGGCAGGGGCAAAAGAGACCATCTGAGATAAATTCTTACTACAGTGTCACTTTTCATATATTTTAGAAAAAAATATTATAAGCATTGAAAATAATATTGAGGCGAGCTAGAGCAAAAGGCAAGTTCAAAAAGCCATTTTTTGATTGAAGGACTTGATGATGGAAGGAATGAAGAAGGACTGGAATTGTTACAACTCTGTTGACAGTCTGGCTGCATTCCTTTGTCCATATTTTTATTGACTTTCACTTCCAAAGAAACAATGATGCTTCAAGCTGTGCTCTGAAGTCTGGACGTACCTTGCTGAACTAAGGAGACAGAATGCATCCCAGCGGTGAGCAAGGCTTGCATGTGTGTACACACATTTGTACTGGAAGAACAAAACAGTTGCGATCGTACTTTTCTCACTCTGGAGTGCAGTTGTTTCCGTGCCTTTTGAGTTCTGAATAGCAGCGCTTCACACATGAGAAGGGCCATAATGAAATTTATTGTCCCTGGCTCTGAAATAATTCACTGTTGTTTTGATACTTTTCTCTTTCACTGTTCAATCTCTTCTCAGACTAGGAACAGAGAACTAGGAGTCAGACTTTCTGCTTTAGCTGAAGTTAAGACTGGTAGTAACTATCTGTTGTAATGTTATGTAGCTGAAGAGGATGCAGGACTCCTATTCATTTCGTGATTAATCAGAATCTGGGGGCAAGGATTTTGTATGTCCATCATTGTCATAATAGTGATGGGTAGAAATTCACTGTCTTACTGTAAGGTAGCTGCAAAAAGGATTATGAGGATTATTACAGGGTCCAGTTAAATAGCATAAAATATTGAGTAATGACTGTCAGTTTTTCACTGAATAGTTTTTCACTGCATAGTTTTTCACTGAATCTAATACATGTCTGATCAGATAGAGATTTGTTCAGATAGCTTTATTTGCTTTTAGTTACTTCGTGCAAAGATGCATGAGTTAGTAATAAAATGTAATGAACTATTTCTTTAATGTATTTGCTTCAAATAGTTTATTTTTGGGGTTCTGAAAATGTTCCAGGACCTTAAAATTTGCCGAATATAATAAAAATGCTAAAAAGTGTTGGCATCGAGCATAAGGAAATGTGAGCAAGTAAAGATAGTTACAGTACTGGAAACTGGTCACCCAGGAAGATCTGGCAAAGAAAGTATTAATAGCATTACTAATCTACTGAGTGTAACTGCCAGTAAAATAAGTAGGGAAAGCAAAATCAGGGAGGAGAAGTTATAAGGCAACAACACAACATAACGAATTTACGGTTGTCTGGGTGTGATGTTTGCGGTTCCTGTTACCAAACTGTGAGTGTACACAGGGACAGCGGCTGTGCCCGACGGCCAGATATTGCAGTTCACTGTGGGATAAAGGGCGTAACGCTGTTTAAACTCAGTATGGTTCTCATATGTAGTAAATCCCCCATGATTATTTCTTAAAACAATCAGAAGCCCTTTTTCATGGGTTGGGGTGGCGGAGGGAGGCAGGGTTGAATTCTCAGTTAATCGAGTGCATTTCTTCTACTCTTACCCTGCAAGGTTCTGGTACCACGGCACTGTGCCGTTGTTACTTCTCATGTATTTTTCCAAAAATTAAAAGTTGTTCTCATCATATTCTGGATAGATTTTTTTCAGACAAACAGTTCCTGTAACTTCAGAAAGTCTCAACCCATTGAGACTGTCATTCATGAAAAGTTTGGGTCACAGTTCAGATTGTTTCTGAAAAACCACTTCTTTCCAGTCCAGCACCGCTCAAGGCAGAGCCGCATTAGGCACTGGAGATCTCCATTGTACTTTCTGCATGTATTCCCACCAATGCTTTGGCAGAAACTTGTTAAGCTTTAATTAAGGGGTATGTTTAATTTCTAATGCATAAAGAAATTTCTGCTCTAAGTCTGTGGCTTTCTGTTAAGGTTCAGATTTGTTTGCCAGTTTTCAGTGAATACTTTTCTTTTATTCACTATTTTATTTTGTTGCTCTTGCTCTTCCTGACACTCACCATGACTTCACAGCTGAATAATGATCAGTATAAATTTTTCGGCGTATGCTTTTCAGAGTTAAGGAACAGACTGTAAGAGCATTTGGTTACACAGGCCTCCCGGAAAATGACAAGGGCCGAAACAGGAGGAGGATGTGAATGCAATTATAGATACACAGCAAGGGCATAAGCAGCAGTTCTTGCCTCTTCCATTCTAATCATTCCTGGTCAAGGCAGTAGGTCTGCACAACTGGAAAACTGAAGGCAGTGATGGGTCAGATGATTTAGAAAAGAATGACTAAAAAAAAGAAAATACTGTGAAACACCTTTGCCTGACATCAAATAGAATAAATTACTGACAGTAACTTTTTTCATGCAGAGCATGTTCAACGTGGGCAGTGTCTAGCAGTCTCTCCTTACTACACAAAGCGTGATGAAGCCAAGTGCAATTAAATCCCGAAACTGATCTATCCACTAGAAAATATAGTCGTTCCAGGATATGGCCCAGGCTTTTCCACATTACATGGTCTAGGAGAGGTGGCAGAAAAAAACGAACACATTGGTGATTTCAGATTCTACTATAGATTCATTAGGGCTCCTGTAGAAAAATTAATGGGTTAAGAAAGGGTGCAGATTACAGGCAAAAGGCCCAAATAAATACAATATCTGGGACAATAACTTCAACGCAGAAGGCTAATGAAAAATCATGTCTCTGGGCGAAAAAACATATATTTTTAAATAAACAGATGAGGTCTATCAACAAAGTCACATGTAGCTAGAATTTCCAAGGAATATGAAAAGCAGAATAGGAAAATTTGTTTGGAAAAAGAGAATAAAAGCAGATCACAGTAACACTGAAATTTATTACGTTAGCTGTCAGAGAATCATCGTTCATTTTGTGATTTCTCAGAAGCAGAGGAGGATGCAGTGCTTTCCTCGGCTGCTTCGGCTTCTTCCCTCTTAATAAAAATCTGTTGTTTAGTTTGAAAATTCACATCTGTTTTATACAAACTGCACGAGTACTTTAAACTTCAGCTATAAATGCTGTTTAGACATCACTTGCTGCTCACAGAATGGTTTATAATTGGGAGCACGTACTCCCTTCTTGAATCAGAAGCTGAAGCCAGGATTCCCTGTCTCGATGGTTGTGTCAGGAATTGGTGGCAAACGGAGTCTCATGGTCAGTGAGACCATGTCACTCTGTACGGGTGACAGACCGCAGGTCACTGCAGTTCCAGCATTAGCTCAGAGGGAAGAGGACCGTGCTGGGGGTCCCAAGGTACCAGCCTCTAGAGCAGGGGGGGCTTTGGCATAACAGACTTTTTATTTTTTGACTTGTCTGCTTGTAAGTAATATGTTTATTTTCAAAATCTTCCTTACTTCCCTTTCCCCAAACTAAGTTAAACCCAAGCAAGCATCCTGTTTAAAAGTAAATAAATAAACAAAAAATCTAGCTATGTAATCACATCTCAAGTATGTTGCTTATGCAAGTGATCTGAACTAAGTCAGCACGAAAAATGCAGAGTTCGGATATTTTATCCCCTTAAGATCTAGGTTTTGATTTTTAAAAGATCTCTTTTTGATGGTGGTGGTAGTGGTGCTTTTTGGTTGGTTGCGTTTTGGTTTTAGACACATCCGAAAACCAGTTACTTTACAGATATAATGCCTTTCGAGGTTTATCTTCTGACCTTGCTCCGATACTGCAGTCTCTTTCTGTCTTTGGGGTGTGTATCCAGCCATTTGCTTTTTTCCCTTTCTTTCTGTTTCTCAGGATTACTTGTGGTCTCCTGGGTCTATAAAGTGTGTGCAGGTTTCTTTACCGTTCAGAAACTGAAGATATAGCAGTATAGGAAGCTGAACCAAACCTTTTAGGTTTAATTCTGATAGAAATTTTCCATTATGATTTAGGAAGCTGCCATCTCTCTCTGGTACTATCCTACAAGCTGGTGCTCTTACAAGGGCTGTTCTTCAGGCCTGTCTATTTTGGTTATTAGCCATTTAAGGCAAATTCTCCGCATCTTTTGTGTGAATACTGCCTCGGTGTTTGCATTTTGACCCTTAGTACAACTGGCATATAAAATATGTAATGGTAGGTCCCTCTAGTAAGCTCCAGCTTTGATTCTTAACTACCACTGAAGATATACTGATTATTCCCCATCTTAAAGAACTATACCTTAAGCAGGCCAAAAAGTTGAAAGAAGCTGCATCTTGCATAAGCTTTAGTATTGTGTTTCAGTGCTGTTTCGAAAGCTGACTGTTTTGTTTGAGGTGGATGCTTAGAGTTAAAATTCAGTGGTCTTACAGAATAAAGGCTCTGTATTTGGGGCATTTGAAACCTGTGCTTGATTTTTTTTTTCTTTTTTTAATTTTGGTATGCTGGCTGTATTTATGTTTTATGCCCAGATGGTTTTCTTTAACATCTTAGTATAATTTACATGTAACATCTTTCACCAGCATTTTCTTGATTTATGCTTCTGCGTTCAAATAGTTTGAAAACTTTGTTAGGGCATCTAATGGGGAAACTGCTTTTTAACACTGTGGATGGGGCTGTTCTCTGTCAACAGAAAACCGGAAACTTGTGGTTTGTGTGTGAATTGTCGGACAGTATTACAGTTGTGTCATGCTGGGTTTTTTTTTATTCTATCATTTAAAGAAGCCTAAAACCTTTACCCCCAATTGAAAGAGCGTTCTTTCTTAGCACATTAATAACCAGGGAATTCAGGATTAAGTAATATATATTTTTCATAAGGGATCATATTCTTCCCATGTAATAAAATGCTGTAGAAGATGCTAAGGCCTGTATGACTAAGATAGAGATGAAAATGATGAGGTGATACGTATGACGTGAACTGTTCATAGAAGGAAAATCCAGTGTTAGGAAGAACTAGAAATGCTCATTGAGTAGATAAAAAGCCTGCAAATACTACTGGCTATAACCATTCTGTACACTGCAATATTTGAAATAAAAGGTTTTACAGTAAAGAAATATTTACAGAAAATTCTAAAATTACTCTGCAAGCTGGTGTATGAGTCAGATGTCCTGCACCGTAGCAGATTGTTTTGTTCTATGAGTAGAAGTACTCGCTTTGCAATGGCAGTCTCAAAAAATAGCAGGTATAGAAATCTATAAGGCGTGAAATGGAACTAGCACTTGAGGGTATTCTCAAAGAAAGTAACGCAGGCTTCCATCTTTCTCATTTGGGGAGGGCCTGAGGGCTTTTGAGATTACGTAAAAGATGAAGTATCATTATGAATGAAATTATGCAGCTGGCACAACAAATTGATTTCTTACAAATTTTGTGTAGGCCAGTTATAAAGCGGCTTAGCTGCAATGACTAACAAGTATTTCAGTTCCACTGTTGAACAAAATAGGCCAGTAATATTCACAAACAATGGCATTTACATTTTTCTCTTGAAATGTGCTGTTACCAGGGTTCGTTTCATGCCTGTTTAGGGAAGAGAGTAGAAAAGCACCTCATTTTTGTATAATACGAATGTAATACAAATCAGGCAGAGTCCGTCATACTGTTTACTGTAAATGTGCCACCCAAACTGGTAAAGCCCAAGTGACATTGGGAAAGTGAAGATATTAGCTAGTTACCAGAACAAATCAACTCTACAAACAGCCTGAAGCATGATCAGATCTGTAGCTTTGAGTGGAAGAATGAGTGGAAGAACAAGTCTTATTTTCACTGATTTTTTTTTGTTAGGTTTGCCAGGGTCATACAAACCTGCAGACCATCATTGAAAAAGTATGATTTTGTTCTGAATTAATCTTATGACTTCATTGATTTAGTGGAAGAATTTAAATCTGTTTATACTGATAAAGGACTATTAAGATTTCATTCCTTTTACCACTTTGTTATAATTCTGCTTTTTTGCAGAATAGCTAGCATTCTCCCACCCAAAAAAAAAAAAAAAAAAAAAAAAGACTTGTAGGCTTAGGACCCCTTGGAGCAATTTATTGCTTTCTGTGGGTTCTTTTGGAGTTGAGTGAGTTTAATGCAGCCTTGTGGTCTGTTTTAAGCTGCGCTATTCTCTGAAGCCTTTGTCTCCCAAATGATGTTAATTCTCCCTGCATTGCATAATTTTGATTTCATGCTTGGTGGAGGAAGGGAAAGTACCTGTGAATATATTTCAGTTGTGTGAGGCTCCTCAGGTGCTGCATGCAAATGGTTACTAATGTGTGCCGCTCAGTTCTCCGGGAGACAGGGGAAGGTCTTGTCGTTTCGACTGGTATCGCTGTGGTGCTCTGGGTCTCCTGACCCTGCTGTGTCCTGCACTGAGAGGCTTCACAAACCTGCACCTTCCCATCTGCCCGGGCAATGTTCTTCCTCGTCCATGTTCATGGCTTTCCTTTCTTTGCTGCTGATCTTGCCCCCACGTCCATTTTTCGGGCTGTTATCTCTGTTGAGTTCAGCACCTGCTCATCAGCTGATCCCCTGAGCCTTTGCCATCTTCCATGGCAAGGGCAAGCACCAGAGGTCTCGGATGCTCTCTGCCCTAAAACTGTAGCTCTTCAGCATTAACTTCCTGAACTGTATCCATGGCTGAATAAGCTTTTCTGCCTGAACTTTGCTCTGCAGCTACATCCAGCCTCCCTTCAGCATCCCATTGCTGTTGCATTCTTGTGCTTCATTTCCTTTCCTGAATTCCTGTACTCCAAAATGACACTTCCTCTCTTTGATTGCTTGAAAAACAGAGCTGTCTTCTGGCAAATAGCTATTGCCATCCTTCCTCTAGTGTTTTTCCCACAGTGACCCACAGCCTGGCCATTTACTTCTGCACCTGTTTGAATTTGGAAATAAAGAACCAACAACTGAATTAAAACCCTACCTGATTGGGTCCCCTTGCTGCTTTTTCTTCAATTCTCTCAAGTTTGTTAACTTGGCAAGTGAAGACAGACTTGGTGAATTAGAGATCTTGTGTGTCGACTGGAAATGTACTCAGGCCTGAAACGTTGCATTGGAACCACTCTTCAGGGATATGTTGGAAGTAGCCTGATGATGCAGCTATTCATTAAATGCTTTGAAATTCCTTTTTTTTTTTTTTTTTGGTCACTTGTGGAAGTTCCAAGGCTTCTCAACAGGACTTACTGGCTTAGGTGCAGCTCCCCATAAGCATGACTGGACTCTGGATTGGTTTACTTCAAGCCAACCGGATACGTCTGTTCTGTTCTTCCATGTTTCCAGCATTAACCCAAGTTAAGAGAGTTCGAACAGAACCAGCTGAGTTCTTCCTGACCCCAAAAGTGTGCAGGCACATCTACCCAGTATGTAAATGGAGAAAATCAGCATGTAAATGGAGCCAAGGGAAGTGAGAACAATGGAATAAAGTGAAAAGAGATGTGGTAGAGAGAAATACACATGTTCCTGCAAAGCTCTCCCAGAAGACAGAGAACTTGCTGTGAACAGACTAGTTGAGAAAAACTTGCTAAGTCTTATGTTGGTTTTATTAATAAATGTTTTGGCAGTCTCCAGTGAAACTACTTTATTAAAATATTGAATTGCAGATTTTAGAATAATGCCATGCATGTAGTGAGACAAAAGAAGAGTAAACTATAAACACGTCCTGCCACTGCTGTGCATATATTAAAAAGACTGGGGTTTTTTAAGCAAAAGTCACAGGCACTAGTTAAATAACTATTGCATGTGACTGCCTTTTTTGGCTTTCTTTTCAGATGTTTGAAACAAGGCATGGAGCTTGCTACTGTTATAATTTATGTACATCATGGGAAATAACTGAAAGATCCATTCATGGGTAATTTAAACATATTCCTTTTCTTCAGCAAAATTATCTGACACACTTAACAAGAAGGAATTCAAGATCCAAGTTAGTGCTGTTGGAATGCTAGCCCTGAGTCTTCCCAGAAGAATGTAGAATGAATTTAACTTTTCAGGGGGCAAAGATATTTAAAGCAATACGAGCTATGTAAAGAGCTAGAGGATAGTCAACTAAATAGTTCTCTGTTGACTCAAGCACTCTTTTTCTTATTGTCACGCAGCATGGGATCAAGGATGGTGGAAATAGGCATGTGAGGAAGCGTGAAGAAATGGCTGTCTCTCTTTGTATATCTTAGTGGCTTTTTTAGACTCGGCCTTACTGCAACATAGTTACTGTTGCTACAGTCCAATCTGGAAACTTTCCATCAGAAATGCTATTTTGAGTACTGACTTCTAAATGCTTCATATCTCATTGTTCTGAAATTTGTCACATCTAGAACTTGGGAGGCAAATTAAATCTCATTTCATTTTAGATGGATTCTTTGGTATGCTAAAGACTAGATCTGGTTTTGTTACTTTTTTGGCTTAAGATTTCTATGGATTTCTGAAGCCAGAAACTTTATAGAGACGCAGAGGTGGGTAGTACAGTCATCTGAATGGCTCGAGTAAGTTGGAATGGGATGTGTGCTTTGCGTGTAGACTAAGACTTTTTTTTTTTAAATGTTTGGTATTAGTCTAACTTAGTTTCGGCTGAGCAGAATTAAAAGTCTAATGAACACAGTGCTTCTGGAATTCCTGTTCATGCCAATACAGATGCTCAAATATAGATGGCATCAAGCTAACTTGCTACCTGTTTTCTTTGTTCCACTTAAACAGTAGCAGATCCACAGCTTTCAGGTTTGTTTTCCTAAGATGAGTAAAGCACATCTCTTGTTTGGCATGTGAACCTCAGCCGTATCCTGAAGAAATTCCTGGACGTGCAAAGTGGGTCATGATTGGGAATAGTCAGCATGGATTCATTGCCTTCTCCAGTGAAATGACTGCACCAATGGTGAGGGGATTGCAGTAGATAATTGTCTGCCTTAACTTTAGCGAGACTTTTGACATGGTCTCCCATGGCATCCTTGTGTCCAACTTGGGATATTAATGTAGAGAGGTGAAATAGTAGGTGAATGCAAAAAATGGTGGGACCATTGGGCTCAGAGGGTACTGGGTAATAGTTGATACTGTATGTGGAGTCCAGTTACCGGTGGAGTTCCTGAGAGTGTTCTTGGACCTATCTGTGTAATATCCTACTTAATATCCTTATTGATGACCTGGAGAAGGAAATTGAATGCAGCTTGGTTAAATTTGCCTGATACCTAATTGGAGGGAGCAGTCAACGCACGTGAAGGTAGCATTGCTGTTTAGAATGGCCTGGATGGGCTGGAGGAACGGACCAGCCAGAACCTGGTGAAATTCAGCAAGGACAGATGCAAAGTCCTGCACCTGGGCTGGACTGACCATGGGAGTTCTGGTGGGCTAAACATGAGCCAGCAGTATCCTGGGCTGCGTTAACAGGAACATAACCAGTAGGTTGAGGGAAGTGATTAGCCCTCTTTACTCAGCACTCATTAGACCCCATCCTGATTACTGTGTCCAGTTTTAGGCTCCTCAATATGAGAAATATGGTAAATCTGAGCAAGTTTAGTGCAGGACCACCAAGATGATCTGGAGGCTGGAGAATATGGTCAGTGAGGTGAGGCTGAGACAACGTTCACCCTGGAGAAGAGAAGATGTCTTTGGGTTTGAATAGCAACACGCCAATAGCTCTGAGACAGTTACTAACTAGATGGAACCAAACTCTTTACTGACTTGCATGTTGGGAGAATGAGACACAATAGTAATGAGTTGAAACAGGAGATTCCAGCTGCGTATAATGTGGGGGGGGGAACCATTCTGAGGATAATGATGTAGTTGAACTAATTTCTTAGAGAGATTCTTGAATCTCTATTCATAGAGGTTTTCAAAATCTGGCTGGACGAAGCCTTTGGGTACATTCCAACCTGAATGATTCTATGAAATAACATCTAAGCAAACAGAAGTAATCCAGTCCACTTGTCTCCTCATGGAGGGTTTTATTCTGCCTACAGAAACTACCACCAGAATGTGGATCTTGAATGTTCATCTCCTAAGAAAAGTAGTGAGACAGTCGCATTTGTTTTGTGAGTCTCATCACACTAGTGTAGCTGTGACTTAGTCACTCTGTCTAGAAGCTGCTGTCTCTACACAGAGATTTCAGTTGTAAGACTGGAGGAAGGGATCTCAAGGGGAAGATGTGGAAGCTGGAAGAGGAAGGACACAGTCAGGAGCACAGCGGCGTCTGAGCTGTGACTGACCGATCTCAGAGATTTGGCAGATACTTTTAATCACGAACGATAGGTTTAAGTGATTGCTGCCAGGGTACTTTTAACAAGGCTAAATTTCCAGTTGTTAACTCTGAATACGGTAGTAATATTGGTGTTTGCAAACATTTTTCCGCCTTCTTATTTCTGTCTGGATTCCCACTTGAAGAATTTTCATGCATTTTGGGTATAAGTTCACATGCTCTGAATCTCTTTGCCTGGTGATTAGTAAATTGAAATACTGGCAAGCATTGGTGTTCCTTCCAAAAGCAAATTACCAGCAAATAGATACATTTTCAGATCTTAGAAGCTCTTTCTTGATTATTCAGGAGGCAAAGATAAGTAGGAAGATTGCTCCCCTTCTGCTCCTTTTTTTATATTTTTGCAGTGGTGTTACTGTAATTAAACCAAGAATGGTGACTTTTTCTTTTTTCTTTTGTTGTTGTTGTTGTTGGGGAACTCTCCTTACACACTGTGTTCCTGATGAGTACAAAATGGAACATCCGGTACGCTAAGCACATAAAGGCAATGCAATTATATTTTAGTAACTGATCGAGGTGCATAAATTTTCATAATGCATTAGTCACTACTATGTGAATGAAGGTGGAGAGAAATAATGGATGTAGGCATAGAAACAATGAATGCAGACATTGTGTCTGGTTCTATGAATGACAGGGGTATTTAAGAGAAGAACTGTTTGGCTGCATTCTCTAGCAACCTCCTGTGTATGATGATTTTGTGCTGTGAGTGGCTGTGTTGTAGATTCACGTTAAATATCCCAGCAGAGGTATTGAGTAGCTGTAACCGCAGTGCAACATTCTCTGGCTCTATTTCCCTCCTTTTCACTTTAAATCTTATTTTAGGGAAACAATAGGTCATATAATATTTTACCAATTCCTTTCCTTCCTAAAGGGATTTTCCTCTGAGCGTATTTAAACTAATTCTTCATATCATACGTTTTAGTCAAGCTTTTCTCCTGGTAATACTGATGTATTGTCACTGAATTTTATTGGACCACATTGGTGTAATTGAGAGCAGAGTCTGGTTCCTTTAATCTTTCTGCACAAGTAATCTATTTCCCCAATCAGGTTTTTTTTTTCCCTGCTTGGAATTTCTTCAAGTTTGTCAACATCTTCAGGGTAAGGAGGTTCTCCCAGTTCCAACAGCACCTGAATTCTTTTTGAAGTGCAGGACGTGTTTCCGCAGGCATGTTACTAATTATGGATATTTCCCTAATTCCACTTCTCTGAATATTGTCCAACAGTTCATATCTGCCTACCCACATCTGGTACAAGTGAAAAAATGAGTTTGTGTTTTTCATATCAAATATGTAATAATGACCATTTTGCTTTTGTTCTTATTTTTAAATCAAAGTTGGTAAATCCTTTTAATATAATCTCTTAATCTTTATAATATTGCACAGAAGGAGACAGCTTTTTTGTGCTTTATTTATTTACTTACTTGCTTCTGGACAATTAGAGATTGGAGGTCTGAGACCTCTGTATCATTTCCATTTTGAATATTTGCTGCATTTAGAGCTAGTATAACCCATAAGTAGAATCAACAAAGTTATGCGAAACTTCTTCATAAGAGGGATGGGTTGGAATAAAAACCACTCATGGGCTGCCGAGGCCGTGGGGATGTGTTTCATGCCTGTGTTGCCTTCCACCTGAGGAGCTCAATGCAAATTATTCTCTGGAAGCAATGGGAACATTAAGAGGAATTGTAGAATTAATGGTCAAATTACTTCTTAAAGAGGTGTCATTTTCCGTGTTCCTCCTTCCAGCCAACAGACAGAAACGTGTTTGTGCACATCGCTATCTCCACTGCTGGTTGTACCAATCTTGTAATTGCATTTGTACGTACAGGTTTGGGGGTTGGAGCTCACTGGAGCAGCCCCGCTTCAGTTTGTCAGCGCAGTTTTGCTCTTTTCAGACTGTGGTTTCCTGACATAGGTAGGAACAACCCTGGCCCCCTTTTCCCTATTTGGTTGCTAACCTAGGCTGCTGCTAAAGCATGCTATGGAAAGAAATGTTGTTCTTTCCTTTTTGCACTAACCATTTTGATGGAGAGGAGGAAGTTTCTGTAATGGCTTCTTTTTACAGAGCAGGGGAGACAACGGCAGCTCATCTGAATGACCCTGTTGTACTCCCCACTGTGTATTTGAGACGAAACGCTTTGTGTGGGAATGTACTGTGAAATGAGAAGGATGTTTCCAAGAAAAATCTGAATATTATGTGCATAATAAAGAGTGATAAATCACAGAAAGGTTTTTAGATATAAACACTGACTATAGCTCTATCACTGTAAAAAGAGTGAGGGGGGTGTTGACGTGACCTTAACGTTGCCCTGTGAATACCTCTGTAAAGTGTAAGGGGCTTTGCTTTGCGGAGGTGAAGTGTAATTCAGAAAGATGCACTGAAGCCTGACCCTGTACTGGAGTTTGTCCAGAATGACTGACTTCAGCAGCTCTGCTGAACCTGAGGAGCGTTCAGAGACATCTGGAAAGCCAGACCACAGCTTATGAAACAGCCCCCGTGGCTTTTGGCCAGTTGCTCATTTTGCTAGTGGCATGAGAATCTTTGAAAAGAATCAGAGTAATGTATCTGACCAAGCTCACTCTGCAACACGCTTATCAGTGCTGGATTATGTACATACTTGTAAAGTTATATCCACCGTTGTACTTAGAATTGCTTGTTTTGTCAATCAGTGAAACAAAAACATGCTACGAATGCATAAACACAAAACCTGTGATGCTTAAAAAACTGGATTACGGATTAGTTAATTGACTGTGTTAGAATCACCTTGTTTCATTTTAGTTTTTTAAACCCTAACAGTCATTAGGAACTGATAATGAGAGTTACGTAGCATTTCTTTAAAGCCAAAATAGTCTATACACCCATGGCACAAGAATCCTCTTTGACTACTTTGCTAAGCACCCACAAACATGTTCAGCTGAGTCCATCCCTTGTTTAACTGGCTCTTGTCGTTCTTCTAAACTCAAGCTTTACATAAATACAGAACATGAGTTGTCATGAGTAGCCAATAAGTACACTGACTTTTTGAGAAAGAGAAATGCTTTTTTATAATAAAGTACTGCTTAAAGTTAAGAGAATGGCTTATAACCAAAGTGTGGTGACATTAAAGTTCCCTGGAAGACCCAGCTTTTAAGTTGTGTGCTTCTACGTGAAGTTTATCTGGTTCCACCAGGACACTTTAAATGTGCTATTAAAATCTCACAGTATTTTAAAGTCTAAAAATAAAATAATTTAAAAAAATACTGACATTTTCATCCACATGACTTGTGGAATGCTGATGGGAAATTAAAAATACAGACCAGGAGTTTTAATCTGCAGCCATAATTCCACACAAATCCTTGAGGTAAGATTAATGGTTTAGCAAAGCTACTTAACTACATGAAAATTATGATAATCTAAATGCTCGTGAATGGGAACAAATTTAGTCATGTAAATAAAACATAGGCAACATACAAAACCAGATATTGTGAGTAATGCAAACCAAATGTGTTTAGATAAGCTCTATGTGTCCATCAGTAGTGCATACACAGCCATACAAGTACTAAATATTTTAGTTCTGGGGGGAAGCTGTTGACAAACTAGAATTTATGAGTGAAAAATAGGGCTGGAGAGAGAGTCTGTTCCAGCTCTAAATAGTATCAAATCTATAATAAGAAATATTTGCCTAAGCTGTTGCTGAAGTTCCCAAGCGATGAAAATTCTGTCCCTCCCTGGATTGTTTGTTCCATGCTTAGTTGCTCCTTAAATAGGAAGCTTTTCTTCATATCTCGTTTATGTGCTGCATATAAAGCCCATCGTTTCATATCCTCCCAGAATGGATGTGAAAGACAGATGATTGTGATAGTCTTCCCACGTTCTTCTACTGAACCTTTTTGTGCATGTTTCCTTTAATTTCTCATCTGATAGCTACCCAGCTCTTGTTATCTTTGCTCATAAATTCTCTATTCAAGGCATATCTTTCTATTAGCTGGTGACCTCTGGGCTTGCTCTGGTAGGTTTGCGCCCCTCTCATCCACCCTCGTGTATGAGTTAGGGTTTGCCAGGCAGATCAGTGAAGTATCAATAATTAATAAGATCCAATATAAAAGACTGAAATAATAAGAAATAGTTTGTTGACATCTAAAGAGGGGAAATCCGAACCATCCACTTTTTTGCAGTCTCTTTGAGTAGATATAGGTGTTGAATATAGATCTCATCAGTGATCAGCATTCCTTATTAATTTGCTTCCTTCAATAGAAGGAGGAAAGAGCTGATGAGATACATTCACATGCAAAGGAATTTCAGATTTGCTTATAGCAAAGCAATGATCCATCAGAGCTGCTGCTGACTTTGAAGGATAAATAAACACAGATTTTTCTCTGTGCCTGGTGCCCTCATGTGGCTTTGATGTTCAGCTCTTGCGGATTAATTAAATACATCACTGCGTGGCTGACACTTTTGCTGTGTAAAAGGTAGAGAATCATTTGCCTGTATAGCTTTGTATGTTCTTCTGTGAATGCAGCATCTTCTGGAAAGCCAAAATATGCTGTTTGCCATGTGGGTAGTTGGATTTGGATGTGCAAGCTCCTTGAGTTCCCTGACTTAAATCAAGAACATTTCTCACAGTCTTCACACATTGGGGTGTGTGATTCAGACCTTACCCCTCCAAGGGCTGCTGTGGCTAAAAAGATTTGTGTGTGCTGGAGCTGCTGCCTTCTTTAGTGATCCTGGTAAAAATGCCACTATAGACCTATTGGTGCTTTTAAAGAACTACGATTTTGTAATTTTCAGCTCTAACATTAGCTCAAATTTTTATACTGTATACTGAGCTGAAGTGTCAACGATTACTTCTGTCAGGAAACAGTTTGAAATGCTATTTCTCAGCTAACTTAAAATTGTCCCATTTTTCTTCCAGCTACAGCTGCGCTATGACCAAAAAAATTCTATATTTAATGCTGTAAAATATACACGGGATAAATGTTTCTTTGCACAGCACTTCTGAGTCTGTCATTAGAATATTTCTAAATTACTGATCTAGAAATTTCACTTTAAAATACATCATTTAGCCACAAACATTATGCAAAAGCTTTATATAGCATATTCATTACATGTCCATAAATTAGAATAATAAAACTCTTGCACAAGTAAGAGGTGAATATAGTTGCCGTGGAGGCTGCTGCTGTGATTTGATGCAACAGCTTTATGTACTGCACTTTCTGAAGGTGCTTGTCAAAGCTTTTCTTTACAGCTGGATCAGACAGATTTAATAGGTATGGAAATTTTCCATTACCTCTACAAGACTATACACTCTTAAGAGACTGCAGGACTTTGAGACATTTGAAATTTCACTTTGCCAAATTTTTTGATGGAATGGCACAGAGCTGAAAATTCTGATTAAAAATGAAAAAAAAAATCTTGTCATTCATACTACTATTAACAAGGATATATAGGGAGTTTGAAAATGAACATGGGAAAAGATCTGAATCTAAACCAGGCATATGTTTTTTCTTAGTATGATTATCTAACGAACGTACAAATGGGAGTACCTGAGTGACTGCAGCTGTCCAGCCCCACAGCCCTGCTGGGGACACTGTGATTTGTGTATCTCCATAGCATCAAGCTGCTGCTTCTCCTGCTTTTTCTACGGATGCAGAATCCAGCTGTAACTTTGAGCAATTCCATCCGAAAAAAAGTTCCACAATTTTGCATGGTTCAATATTGTGACAATATTGATGGCATCTCCTCCCCTTCCCTCTTCTTTTCCTCTTTTTCTCCTCTTTTTTTCCCAAACTGGAGTTATGTTCTTCTACTTCTTTGAACTCACACTATTTAAATTTTTTCACCTGGGATTCACCTAAATAACCCTCCAGTTTGTCTTGGAGCACAAATACTGAACAGAGTAAGACAGATCTCAAGACAGTTTTTTCTTTGATCTTTCTTGTCCTTGTAATACCAAACCTAGTGAAACCTGGCATATTAGTGATGGTATCAACATTTTTCTTGCTAATAATCTCACTCAGAAATTTCCTGAGTAACATTAGTTCTCCTAAGGTTTGAGGTAGACTAAGAAATTTTGCATAATTGCTACTAAAAATCATTAAATGTTAATATGCTTGAACTATAATACTACTTCATGCACTGAGACTATTGCCACATATTTTAAATTAAGCTGTAATTTATGTACAGGCTCTCTCGTAAGCCTTTCCTAGTCTGCTGACAGCTTCTCCCAACAGTTAAGAAGAGAAACACGCAGCCCATGAGGTTTGTCCCTGTTTGTATTCAGGAAAGGACGTGCCGGCAGGAACCCTGGGGACTGCCCAGCACTCGCTGTATAATCCCAAATTACTGATGTTCTTGGGCTTGCACCTCTGCAGTGACTCTAGAAATAACCCTTAATAACTAGCACAATATTAGTGTTATTTTCATCTTCACGTCGTCTTTTTATTAACATAAAATAATTTAACAGTATAAAGAGAAAAATCTAATAATACAAAAACAAGCTACAGGTGTATCTTTGTTCAGCTGTATCATTCTAACCAAAACAGTATTTTTGGTACTCAGTCAACAAAATAAGCAATTTGCAGTGCCTTGCAATCAACCATTTCTGATGCATTAATTCTTCTGCTATATGCCCGTGCTTGCTGAGCTCTAGTACCACCTTATCCTCTCGCTGTGTCGTATGTGCAGATAAACCCAAGGGTTCCAGACATCCACCACAAAGTGTAGCAAAAGAATGGACCAGTTCACTGTATTTCTGAGCTGCGAATTCTGAGCACAACCCAAGAGATTGGTATTAATAATATTGCTATAAAACCCCAGCACTTGGTAAATGAGAAGCAAAGCAGGAGAATAAAAAGGCATAATTCCTCAAACTAATATTCCTAGATTTTTTCCTTGCAGTTTTGACACCAATTATTGGTGTACTCAGTGTAATATTGTAAAATTTTTAGAAAGGGAAAAATATCTTTCATTATTCAGCCTCTATTCTGAAAAAGTAGATTTTTTAATTATTTTTTTTTTTTTTTACATATTACAATTAGGAATTGGGGTCATATTATGATCATTATTTTTGTCTTCTGTGCCATGAATAAATTTATAAACATAATTGGAGGCTAAATGTGAAGCTCTGTATGGAGCTCAAGTGTTGTCATGTTTGTAAGACATCTGAAACACAAGAATTCCACGGGAGTTAGCACTTGTTTGATCTCTGTTAGCTGTTTTGGCATCTTTTTGCACATATACGTTTATTTTCTCACATAGTATACTAGACCTCTTTGTGAATAAGATCTCTATAAGCTTACCTGTGTGTGATTGAAGTAAAAGCAATTCTGAATATCCCATGTAGGTTAATCCATAAACCCTATTCACAATATAAGAACGGTAGAAGTTTAAGTATAGAGTCTGACTATAATGGAGAAGTGGAATGTTTTTAACGTTTATCGGTTTAATCAAGCAAGTTGAATACATTTGGTTAAACTAAAATATTTAATAATTTATTCACATAGAAACCAGTAAATTTTAGGGTTCATAGCACAAAACCTTTTGTTAAAAAAAGAAAACAAGCTATACCATATAGCTTCTTTACTCTCAATAAAATAGCATACTTGCAGTTAAATTTAAGATTACAATAAAACTGAAACATTCCAGATTATATCGGTTGGAGCACAATGTGATGAATATAATGAGAAAATCCTCATCAGAAATTTTACCACAAGGAATTATCAATAGCTAACACCCATATTCTCCAACTAGAAATCAAGAATATTTGAGTAGACCTTGGCATAAAAGGCACAAATCACAAAGCAAAGCATGCTTGTGTCATTTGTCACAAAGAAGCACTGACATTTGTGCAACATGGAAAAAGATCAGCATTTTTCCGGACTCTTCCAATATCACAGGTACATAGGGAACAGACCTTCCCCTTAATGCCAGCGTATGGCTCCCGGTACAGATGGAAATGACTGCCAGAAAAGAGGAGTATATAGAAGAGAATACATCCATACCTGTCCAGGAGATCTTGGCTCATATACTGAGGAAGCTGCTGCCATAGTACTGTTAGTAGTAAATAAATACACTGCAGCTTTTGGTAACACAACCACTGGCAGCAGCACTTGTGGGAATTCTGTAAGACTGAAGAATGTTAACAATGCTGGAAACCCCTCATAAACACAAGTTTACCACTTGCATTTAAATGTGTGATGCCAGGTCCCTCTTTGCTTCAAATAAGCCTTTTATTTTTTTTTTTTTTTTAGAAAAGTTTGAGTCCTTGAAATAAAGGAGCCTCTTCAGAAGAGAACTGCACAGAGGAATGGCTTTTCTGTTTTTTAAGGTGCTTCAGAAATACAGATCAAACATCCGTGGTGTTTCCTTCTGTAACGGGCCATCGTACAAGCATCTTGTTAGTAGCCTATCTGCTATATTTCTATAACGAGCCTATCTTCATCATCACTGCTAGTGTCATCATACTCAACTCTGGTTTGCTTCCTCATCATCTCTAAACCTCTCTTTTTGTAGGTCTTGGAAGGTGTTGCAGAGTAAGTCTGGAACTCGGGGGACCTGAGAGTAATTTGGGGCTTTGTAAAGGTAGCAGCAGCTGTTCCGTGTGGCTTTCCAGAGCTGTGTGACTGCAGGTGGGCTCCGTTCTTGTCTGCACTTGCGTGAAGGTCAAGGATTTTTTGAGAAAAGTTTGCCCGCTCTGTGTATTCTGTACTGGGTAATTTAGCTCTAGTGACTGACTCAGGAAGAGACTCTGCTTTTGATCCTAATAAATGTGAACATCCAGGCTGGGAACAGGCAGTTGAGTTTTCTTTTGGAGATGAATTTGTGTTTTCTTCTGTTGGAGGTTTCTCCGTTCCTGAGGCCTGGATCGCCGGGTCCAGTGCACCAAATCTTCGACTCTCTGACTCTACGTTTAGTATGTTTTCCTGGCTTGCTTCTAGATGTGAGGAAGGGAGATCAGTAGTCTCCGAGTTTGTGCTGTCAAGTTGATCGCCTGTGCCCGTATTTGTAAAATCAGAAGGGCAAGACCAACAAGAAGATGCCATTGAGTCACTGTGAACATTTGGCTCTGGCTCCCCCGGGGCTGATCGCGGACACACAAGCAGTTGTGTCACTGAGCAGCAGGTTTCCACATCACTGCTGCCTTGCTGCGTGGCGGGACTGACTGTGGATGGAAAGGAATGAGCTGTCGTAGATATATCCAGAGGAGCTGTAACGTTCTGAAAAGAGAAGTTTGTTCTTGTGTGTTCCTTGATTTGCCCAGAAATGTCCTGTAGAAATTAGTTGGGGGAAAAAAAATACAGTTAAAAGTTTCAATCCAGAGCAATTCCACCTTTCATAAAAGTGCAATGATAACTAAGTTGTCTACATAAGTAGAAAACATTTACTTCATTATATTTTAACCCCCAAAATACCTTTAACACATTTTTAAACTCAATTCGTGATACAAAGTAGTCACAACTTGAACTTTAAAACAGCTGAATATAATTCAAGTTTCAATTACCAATATCTTTTAATAAAAAGTAATACATGAATTAAGGTACAATACTTACTTTTTTATCCATTTTGTCTTTTTGCTTAACATGGTTTAGATTTTCAGTATGGGAAAATATTCCTGAGTTATTGTTTCCTTCTTTTTTCCTTCTGCAAAGTGGTTTGTCTGAGGTGGAACAAGATGTGTCTTTTTGCTGGTGTAGGTAATTTTCTATTGAAAAGAGGTTGAAGAAACTTTTATTTTGATTTTTATTCCCTCACATGCTAGAACTTACTAAATTACTCATCATCATATCACTGAACTAACTTCTAAGTTTTTACTATTTTCTGTAAATGTTTATTCTGAGCATGATACAATTTCTTATTTACTGTCTATGTGTTTGGTTTGGGGTTTTTTTAATTGGCCCTTACTGTCATGCAAAGTAATAGCTACTCATATCTGCTCTGAACGAACACAAGGTATTGTCCCTGTTTCCAAGATGGTTGTGGTATACGCATCATTTATATTAATGCTTCTAATTAAATGAGGGGTGGTCATTGAAACACGAAAGCAGGTCAACACACCACATTCATTTCACACTGCAAACAGTCTCGTCTCAGAAACTGAAAAAGATCCATCTTAAATCTGTTTAGGCTTCTAGTGAAATGTTATATTGAATTATTTTTTTAAATGCCCTCCTAATTGTCAAATTCACATATGTAAGTATGTGTATGAAAATCGTTGTGTGTTCAGTTCTGAAAATGCGAGAGACGTTTGTATTTTTGCTTGCAGAACATACTGAAGGACAAAAGTGTTTTTGCAGTTCCATGTGGAACAGGTGCATGTCAGAGATACTGCTAACATTCATTCTCTGAAGAAATGAACTCTGAATACATTAAAGAATATTCAGAATACTTACCTTGTACTTTTGATTGAGGAGAATTGCACTTCTTATACTTATTAAATGCACAGGGTTGTGATGAATAGCCCTTTTTCAAAGCATCCAGTGTCCTATTTGGAAAACAGTGCCGCTTGCTTAGTCGGTTAATTTTCAGCTGAGCGTATCCCTGTACGTGCCTCCCTCTGTACCTGCATTGCCAAAGGCATCGAAAGGGTACGAAATAGATGGGCGATTTAAAAGCAGCCAGAGTAGAATAGTACCACATCATCAAGAAAATGTAAGTCTAACAGCAATTTACTACTGTGAAGATGTTTGTATATGTTGACTCAAAAAAAATCAGGATTTTAGGCAAGAGACCCACAATTATTTTATCCATTTGTTCCTCAGTAGGATTCACTAAATCCTTGGCTTGCTAAGAGAAAAGGATTCAGGAATAACATATCCATTTTCCTGTATCTGGAATTCTAAAACAACAGACTTCATATAGACTTGAATTGCACGGCAGCCACCTGAGACTGCATAGTTGTTGGCTTTTTTACTTTTCACTTCTTTTGCGCTACCTATTCATCATCATCAATGAACAGCAAAAGTATTTCAGTCATTTAGAAAACTCATGCTGAACAACCCGGCTCTGCTTTGTTTCCTATTCTAGCTAGATCTTTCAGAAACTCCTGATGATTGAGACTACAGTTCATTGGAAGGTCCCATTCCTGCATCGGTAGAATCAGTCACTGTACACAGAGTAATAAGCCAATCTACAAGGACGTGCTTATTCATGTGTTTGGGGTATTAGAAAAACAGGTAACATTTCATGGTTAACAGTTTGGCTGGTTAGCTACTAATATGTATGACCTGAGCTTTTAGGACCCTGTACTTAACTGAGTCCCTGTACTTATTTGATATAGCCAAATAAATAAATTCTGAGACCAGCAGGAAAAACAAAACAAAATAAAACCACACACAGAGAGAAAAAATTTAAAAAAAAAAAAAAGAAAAAGAAAAAAGTCCTAGGAGAATGTCACTAGACTGGATAACATAGACCCAAGTATTCTATTTTTGTCCTTATGCTCCCTCAACACTGCAGTGCTCTTTGCCAAACCAGACACGGTGATTAAGTTACTGGCACTGGTTTGTCCGCAAGGGAGTCACTCTGTCTGATTTCGGTCATGAAATAAAATCAGAGGGATATATGCACACAATATGTGTTTCTTATTGAAGCAATTTATCAGACGTTCTGCTACCCCCTTCTTGAAAGACTGGAGGCTAAATATTCCATGAAATACAGACAAACTGTGCTGATTACTACTACGTGCCTTTGATAGCTTTATACCCAAATTCTTCCTGCTTTTTATTTAAACCAAATAATCCTTTAAACTACAGATGGTTTTGTTAGTTTGTGTTAGAACTTGATATTTATTCTTCTGCATTATCTTGTGAATACAAGTTCATGATATAGATCTTCTGAGGACAAAAGGTGGGTTTTGGCTGTAACAGGATTAAAAACTGAAGTATTATATTTTAGTTCCCTTCAAACAAAAGTAAACGCTGACAGTTTTGACAGATAAGAATCATTTCTAAAGCATAGCAAGAGACAATCGACCAGTCGTCATCTTTCTTTGCTCTATGTCTGTTTTCCTTAGAACAGTCTGTTCCTGATAGCAAACAACATATTGGTATTTTTCATAGTTTACCTTTGTGGAACTGCTGCAACGTGGGAATAGCTCTTTCTAATTTACTTTTCCCCCCAGTTTTGACAAGGTTGAATTTTGGGGATTACTTTTTATTTTCTGTGGACTTTTTACACTCATTTTAGCAAAATTATGTCTGCATCTAGGGAAGCTGAAAGCCATATTCCTTACCATTTGGGGGTGACTTTAATCTTTTTCTGTTTCTGGCTCCTCTTGAGTTTATTTGTTAACAGTTTTTCCTTTTTGCAAATGACTGTTTTCTTCTTTTGCTCTGAAATATTTTTGGTAGCACCACCAGGAGCTGCTGAGCTTAACTGTTGAGAATATTAGAAAAAAATGAAGTACATGAAAATTGTGCATTACATTGACTGAGAGACTGGAAATCTATGCTCTTTTTAAATAGCACTGAATAGCACAGTAATTAAATAGCATGACTCTGATTTTTTTCCTAGAACTTGTGTGTTATTTTTTTCTAATCACTCTGTCCATCTACTTCTATAAAATAAAACAACTTGCTGCTTTTGAGAACCTGTATAGAATTAGTGTATGTTCTTTTGTATTCTTCTTCCTATACAGAAAGTAAGCTTAGTCTTACAGAGCTGTTCAGGATCTGTACAGATAGACTAGTCAGTCTTCACTTACCTAAAAAAGAAAAGTTTTCAAGCCTTAAACACTCCATGGGGTATTAATGCAATTTAGGTTTTTTGACATTTCAGTGTATCTAAGTGATGGGAGATCTAGTGCACAGTCTGTCTTTGACTGCAGGTATCTCCAAGTCTAATAAAAGCTTGACATTAATGGTCTACTTAATTCCTACTGTAATTCAAATATTCCCTTAAAATTAAAACAGTGAAATACATATGCTGTTACAGAAGAATTTAAAATAGAAGCAGAAAAATCAATAAATAGATATATACTCTTCTCACTAGACAGCACTCCGAGTGAAATTCCCAAGTGAAAGATACTTAAATATTCACACAAAAGTATGTATTTTTCATGCATCAAATGACTCTGTAACGTACTTTATAAAAACATAAATTGTACATTCTGTATTGACAAATGCCTGTAAATGTCCATAAATATCCTTTTGATAATTCTTTTATTCTTCTAATCAGAGAGGGGGTTCAGCCAGTTACATGCTCTTGAGAAAGGAAATAGGATTATTAATATATTACCTCCTGCATCTGTTGTCCTTTAGAAAAGGATGAAACCCATGTTCTTAAGCTCCTGTTTGTTAAGCCATATGCCACAGTCTTGCTAATATTTTTCATTTTGAAAAGAGAAATATCATATTTTGACAGTGCGCATTCATTGCTGGACTCCTTGTCACAGGTGTGCATGGAGGAATAAGCAGAGTCTGCATTTCCCCTCTGCTCCGCAGGCAGGGGAAGGCTTCTTGTTAAACAACACCACGTTAATCGAGGTTCAGCATTCAGTGACGGGAAGGTGCTCTTTGTGCTTGATACTGATAAATTTCTAGAGTAGCAAGTCAGATTATTGTGGGGTAGTACTGGGAATTCTTTACAGTGAGTCGTGAGAGCGTGGCAATAAAACGTGCCAAAAGAACGGCAAAAGGAGGTGAGGTTGTCTGTCGAGCTCCGAGAATGCTGCGTATCCTGCAGCGTTGGCAACGCGTCCTTAAGAACGCACAGACTTCCAGCTCTGTCCCATCCCGTCCCTGGCTCTGCACCCTTGCTGGAAGCTGCCATCATTATCAAAGAGTCACTGCCTGAGGAAAGATGATGTAAAACCTTCCTCTCTTCTTTGATGTCAGCCGATATGAAAAAACCACTTGGATACATAGAAGTAAAGCATATTTTCTTCTTTGGGGTCTGCGTAGAGCAAGTAGCTATGCTCATCCACTTCTCTTCTGTTTGCCTCTGATAATTTAATTTATTTTTGTTCTGTTTGTTTTTCCAAGCATCTCTTAAAACATCCTGGTGCCTGAAGTTTTGGTTATAAAAGGTGTTATCTGCTGTGGCTAAGGTATTTGTGGTTTCTGAATTGCCTGGTGAACAAAATACTGGAGTTTTCCAGTTTGTGTGTACATTCCATCCTAGCTCTCCTTTGCTGGCCTTTTGTCTCGCTTCTGATTTTAAAGGGGACCAAAACACATCATCAGAATGAGAACTGGGTGATCTGCTGTGGGACGAGCAGGGGGGGTTGGCCAAGGTGTCTGTCACAGGTGCGCACGGTGGAACCTTCTCTTCTGATCTAAGCAAAAGCGACAAATCTGAGGCTCCCTTGTCTTGCGGCAACTTAAGGATATATTTTGGGGAAAAGGCATTTTGTTGTGGGACTGGAGCTAAATGACCAGATTGCAGATGATGAATTTTAGAAGACGTGTCAGCAGCATTGTCACTGGAGAGTGGTGCTTTTGCTCCTGTTTTCACAAGACATGTTTTGACGTCTTTATCTGTTGCATTGTGTAAGGCAAAAGAATTGCAATCACTTCCCCTTAATTCAGGCCCTAAAAATCCCACAAATGAAGCTTTTGAGATACCTGCTGAATGGGAAAGAAGGTTGACATCACTACAATCAAGAGCTTTTGAGGGGAGTTTGATTGTTTTCATATAGTCTGCATTCTCAGTACCTCCAGTGGATTCATCAGTTCCTGTGCTTAATTTTCGCTCCTCTGCTTCACTGGAGAATTTCACCAGGGCTGTGGAAAGACCCCGAGTGACAGTGCAATAGGCTCTCTCTGCTTCATTTATGGCATTGCTTTCACTACTGGGACTAGGACAGGAATTTGAAATAATGTTTTGTGTCTTCTCCACTTCAAATTTCAGCTTTTTTCTTTCTGATGGTAAATCCTGGGATTTCCCTGCCGCTTCTCTGTTGTTGCAATGGACCCAGCAGGGTGTCAGGGCATGCTGGCCAGATTCCTTGTTCCTGCTCTGGTTTCCATAATTGTTTGAAGTGTTTTTACAGTCTGATTCAAATGTACTGGATTCTTTCCCAGGGCTCGGGTTTTCCCATTTTCTACTCTGTGCTGGCGAGCAGGCGTCATTCCTTCTGTTAGCATTCAGCTGACATGAAGTATTTTGAAGCCTGAGCTCACAACTGCTCGGAGCTCGTAATGCGCTACTGCCAGCTGTGGATTTATCTGTGTCACTGCCGCTGGGCTCTGGGGAAGTTTTGCTGCTTACGGTATGTGCACTAGCATTTACTGAACATGATGGCTGCATTACATAGGTTAAACTGTCTGAGGTTTCCTCGGAGGACATATTCTGTAGAAAATTATTTCCATTAGTGCAGGTTTCTGATTTACCAGTGTTTAAACCTGTTGCCACAAGGGAGGAAAGACTGTCACTTACAGAGCTCCTGCCATCTCTTTCCTCAGTAATTTCAGTACTGCTGACTGACTCCTTTGAATCTGGAGTGAAGCTTGTAATATCTGGAATCTTATTCCCCCTTTGTTTAATTTTCTTGGCATTTTGACTGCTTTTCATTTTCTGGTAGATTTTCTTAAATGTTTCATCTCCGTACATCTGCCACTTTTCTTGCGAGAACATCTTTAACTTCCTTTGATTGTGTTTCTTATTTTTAGCACTGATTACTTCTCCAGTCCCAAGCTTTTTACTCCCTTGCAACTCTTCTGACAGAGAAGGATGATCAGCCACATGACTTAGTGGCAAATCATCCACTGCTGCTTGTCTGACGAGAGCTCTGGGATGGCTATTAGGAAAATCCACTGAATTTGCAGCAAGATTGTTGCTAGGCAGCAAACCAGCAGTGCCTGTATTTACAGACTGCTTAGTAAGAGAAAGTGGTTTGGAGAAACCTGCTTTGTCATGGACCATTCTTGTGCCCTCCACAAACGGCAAAGAGTTGCTTCGTGTCACAGGCACAGTATCTATCGTTGTGGAGAACTGGGTGGGGACTGAATGAAAAAACATTGGCTTACATCTTTCTAGGGGTGCAAAGGTAGATTTTGCTGAACAAAGGGAAAGATTCTTTTTCCTATTTACATCACAAGTTCTGATGTCAAAATGGAAGGAGTCTTTGTATGTGTAAGGCATTGGCAGATCAATGCTTCCCTGTTTAGAGAGGACAGTTTTTCTGGGCCTAACATTGTCTAAGTGGGTATCATCCACCACACTTTTGTTATGAGAAATAAGATTTGAAATGTGTTCCTCCAGCCTCTTTTTCTCTAGCATCAAGGCTGTAGCTTTCTCAGCTGCATCTAGCTTTGCACCGCTTCCGGAGGGACACCTGGAGCTGCTCAAGGCAGTTTCGTTTTCCAGTTCTGTGCTGTGCTCATAGAGACTGTGCAGCGGGCTGGATGATGCCATCTGTTGTTCTGTACTATCAGAGCGTGACAGATACCCTGAGTCAGTGCTCTCACACTTTTTTAGCTTGCAGTCAAATGGCTTGTAATCCCACTGCTTTTCTGAAGAGGTTGCTTGCTGCCTTTGCAACTGAATATGCTTATTGGCGGTTGGAGTTCTTTGCTCCTGTATCTTCTTTCTCTGGCACTGACCACTTGGCAAAGCACCTGGAGATGATAAACTTTGAGGTTCTCTTTCAGGAGCCCCCTGACTAGCCTCGGAACTAAACGACTGATTTGTTGTTTCTTGATTTTCTGAAGCAAATGATGAATTGCTGGTTGCTGGCAGTGAAAGGTCATTAAGAAGTTTCTTAGTGTCTGTTACAGCACCAGCCTCTGAACTCCTTTGTTTCATCTGTATCCCCTTGTCTTCACAGGTGCTACTAAGTAGTTTGCTGCCTCCATGTGAGGTGATGCTCTCTGTCGATTTCTCATTTTGCTCTAATACGCCACTGCTATCAGAGTCCGAGGGCAGTCTGGTATTGTTGACATGGGTTTGAGTTCTTCTGTGTTTATATAAATTGCTTTGAGTTTTAAATGCAATCCCACAAGTGGTGCATGGAAAGGGCCTCTCTCCTGTGTGAGAGCGAATATGTTTCTCAAGGACACTTGGCTTCAAACAATCTCGCCCACAGTGTTTGCAGATATATTTCCCAGCTTTTTTTGATTTTCCTGGGCTTCCAATAGATGCATTCACACAAGAATTTGGTGATGATAAAACTGGTAAAGTGCTGACTATGCTCAAAGTCAGAGTTTGCCCAAGTTGTTTCTGAAAAACTGACCGGGACTGATCGGTGCCTTCCGAAGGAACAAGCGGGTTCAGGATCAGAGGTATGTTGCTGCTGTCCAGATTTACACAGCTCCTGGCAGTCACCAGCTGACTGTTTGGCTGGAAGCACCCTGCCTGGACGGGCTGATACAGCGGGATGGTCAGGGCTTTGAGATACAGAGGCTGGGACAGAGCTTGTTCCCGTTGAGGAACCACACAGCTCTGGCTGAGATCTGCAGAACCCTGTGCAGGCTGAAGAGCAGAGGTTGGAACTGGTCGATCTGCTGGTGCAGCTGTAGAACCAGGCTGCTGCTGGGCCTCCATTTCAAGGGTTATCTGCCATATGCTCATGGAGCTGTAAGGGAGGAGAAACAAAACAAGTAGAAATCCTCAGATAGTCAAATAAACACTTTCAACTGCTGGACTGCAAAAGTTAGCAATTAAGAATATCACGGATCTTATACACAGGCATTATACAGACAATAATTACTTCATTTCGTGATTAAATTGATTCATCTTTCATTTCTTAGCTAGGAATTCAAGTTTGGTACAGTGTAAAGAACATTGAACATTGCACTTAAAACCTGCAATAAATACTCAAAGTATTATAAATGAATCTGAGTATCAGATTTGCAAATGGAGGCTCTCAGCACCCCAGAAATAATACCATTTTACTTTTCTGGAACCATATTCCAGAATTTAAGAATTAATAAATGTTAATACAGAAACACAGAACAATTATAGTCAGAAGGGACCTGAGGAAGTCTCTGTTACAAACACTCGCTCGAAGCAGAGTTAGCAGTGAGGTCAGACGAGGTTGCTCAGGGTGCTACCCCGTCTGGTTTTGGAAACCTCTGAGAATAAAACCTTCCGTGCGCAACCCGTTCCAAACACAGCACGTGAAACATGGTTTCATATTATCTGTGTTTACCCAATTTAAGTGAGCTAGGACTAAACACATTGCAACAAGTGATGCAAAATGAAAATATGGGAACAAAATGAAACCAATGTCCTGTTTTACAAGTGAGATTTACATAAATATAAGCAAAGTCAAAAAGACAGTATCACAGGGAAATAGAAAACTGTCTTTTGTGTAGCCCAAACTAATTTTGTCCAATTAAAGGTGACATTATGGTATACTGCTTATTTTTAAATGCTTTCAATGCCAGATGAAAACATTTTGTAGACACAGGTTTTGGAAAAAGTGAACCCATTCTTACAAAATCTGTTCAAATATATTCAGGATTAGTGCTGTTCCAGACTACTTATTTTAACAAAAATTTGTCTTGCCTTTTTTCTTTCTTAGAAACAAACTAGGAAACTATCAAAATAAGCTAGTTGAAAGTTATCTTTGGAAGAGCTGATAAGAGGCATCAGCATAACCTCTTGTAATTATAGTTTGGGTGAAAATTAGAAGGTGATCTGTGAATGTTTATTCCAATTCTTATTCAGCTATACTCACAGCTCTGTAGCCATTGGCTGTTATGAATAATAGGCTGTTCTTGTGCAAACAGTCAGAAAACCCTCATTTGAAATAACATACTTGGTGGCTAAATGTGAAATTTGCAATTTGTTGCCCTATTGCATCATCTGTAGTTGTGTTTCTGTACCTTCCTTGGATCATTTTAATAGGTAATGATTACTGGGAAACAGTAAAAAAGGTTACTCAAAAATGTTTGAAGTTTGGACTGGTTCTATATGACACACACAGCAAAGTCTCTGTTGTATGTAGTTATTGGGAATTTTGCAAATAATTCACACAGAGGAGAAATGGTATGCTCAATGTAGCTGGTTTTGAGTATTCCTCGGTTACTATTAGAGCAGTTAATAAAGCTGGTAAGTTGATATAAAGTTGGATGGAGATCCAAGTTCTGTTAGTTCACAACTGAAAATGACAGCGTCTCAAGACGGATGAAAAAATGGGAAAATAACTTTCTATTAATTATCAAATGGAACAGATTAAGGTCAATGAGTCACGTGCTCAGTAATAAATGTGATTACCGTCTTAATAAATAGACTAGGAATTCAGGGAGTTTTCTTATTAAAGGTATGCACCATTGAAACTGAAAGATAAAGCAACCCTCCTGGTTATCAGTCTTCTGGAAAGGAAAAGGTTTTGCACAGTAGGATATTGTCTTTAATCCAACTCATTATTTCATCTCGATGTGTAGCTCTCAGTGCAACTGTAAATACTCGTCTCCTTGAGCAACAGAAAACGAATGTAGCAAGAACCCGGTAGCTGTTGCTCTGCACTTGTCTGCAGCACTTCTGGAAGTTCTGTTGCTGGCTGGCAACTTACATTTCACAGCCAAGACTTCCAGTTTCTCTCTGATCTGCTTTGCTTATTGCAAAAAGTGGAAAAGTGGAGGAAAAAACAGCAATGCAGTCCCTGGGATGTGTCCTCTGACTTTCCTTCTGGTCACGAGCAAGGCCATTAGCTTCTCTCCATGCATTCTGTGCATCAACAAAACCCTCGATGAGCCACTGAAGTAACAGAGAAACTTGCTAGTGACTGCAGCAGGCTCAGGGTTAGACCATTTATGGGAAAGATATCAGTGCCCGATGGGATTCTTTGTCTTCACCCGAAAATTCTAGTGTCATAAAAATCCTAGAAAACAACCTGTAAAATGAACTGATCTGTGCACAGCAATGTTTTAGATTTTGCTTCTTCTCCTTTCTCATGAATTTTAGAAATCAAACTCAGTTATCAAGCATGGACTTTTCTTGTCCACTTCAGAGTTTTCTACATGGAACAATCACTTAAGTGGCTTTGTAATATAGGTATTGACTATATTGATGAAAGAATGCTAAAAGACTATGGCTTGTTAAAGGAATTAAGTTACTATGCATATTTGGCAGTGTGGTTAACACTACAGGATAACAGTGGATTTCTCTAATTTGCAAAGTGAGGTTATAGACATTTCAAGTCCTTTCAAGATGGTTCTTAAGCTATACAGTCACCTTTATTTATAGCAATTTAAACACAGCATACAATAAAAACAGCAGCAAGTGATAACACGAGCCAATGATACTCATAAACCAAGCATGCAGTAGTCTTTCCAAAGCTGTGAAAATAAAGAAAAGTTGAGGGAAAAGAATATGCTGTAGAGACAAGACTTGAAGAAGAAAAGTGAAGCCTGCATACCATGTAGCTAGAACATCTAGCAAGCACCACATCAGACAAAACAATTCCCAGTATCTGCGCTCCCCTCCTTCCCCTAGAGAGAAGTGTGGAAATGCAGAATTTATATTTCCACCCTGATAAGCCTGCTCCAGCATCATAGACTATGTTCTCTCTTGGAATATCCTCATGCACACGTATGGCTGATGAGCGCTCCAAGGCCAGCCTGTAGGTCAGGAGGACTTTCGGTGGACAGATGGTTTTAATATGAATCCTGTAGTTCCAAAGTACCAGACGTTCTGTGTAATTTCACTTATTCTGTTAAGTTTCTGGGGCCCAAAATACAGCGTAATTCTGAGAATTTTTTCAGTGCTCTGTAAAGTTCTACAAAGAAAATAACTGATAACTGCAGAAAAATATAACAGAAAAATAACTGCAGAAAAGTTAAGGTTTTAACTAATGGTAAACAATTAAACTAAATGGTGATACACAATCTCATTACTTTTAAGATAATACATTTCTACCAGCTTTGGTAGTTTGCTGCTTTTCACAGCAAACAAGAGATATGTTCTTCCTAAGTGAAACTTCTGTGTCTTGTATTCTACTGCAGCAAATACGATCATACTTTTCATATCTGTTGTTTATATATTTAAAAAATCCACTATATTTCTTTGTACATTGACAAAAATAGCTTCTCTCAAACTAATCCTACCCCAAGGCTAATTCTGGGTAGTCCTTGCCTAAAGCAGAACGACTTCCTTTGTTGATTATTGCTGCTGAGCATCTACCTGATGTTCTGAGGTCAGGTTGTAACTTGTGGCATCAAACTACTGGTATAAAAACTTGATCCTAATTAGATAAAGAAAAATTTCCAATAAACAAAACTAGAAGCAGAATTTGGCCAGTCCAAAATTTTCTAAATTAGTTTCTTAAGCTAGCAAAACTGGTCAATAAAATGTAATTTAAATATCATTATTTTGTTCCTAGTTTGAATTATACCTTTAGGTATACACCATAGGTAGATCTGTGGAACACTGAAAAGTCAAAAAGTGGAGTAGTTTCAGACAATAAATCAGCATAGCAGAAACTGGTTTATTCTGTATATAAGTATAAAGTATTTTAATATATTTAATATATTTTCTAAAACTTACTTTATTTTATCAGCACTGTTATAATAATCTTGGATTATATAACTAAAGTATTTTTGTCTCCTGCATGGCGCAAGTGACTGCTCTGTCAACTGCATTCATTAAATAAACATATAGCTACTTATTTCCTGCACTTAGATATTTTTGACACCCCATTGAGAGGAGCGTCATTGTCTTTAAGCAGATGCAGTGCTCAGTCCCCTGGCTTGGTCTACAGCTATAATCTATAGACATGACAGAGTTAGTTTCTTTTTGTAACCACACAGAAGCAGCTTTTCAACATCCTGAACATACATAACATGCTACATTATACTAGAAGTCTTTGCCTTTTTAAAAAGCTTTTGGTGATCCCAACCTTAAATGTAATAGCAGAGAGCATACAAAATTGGAATCCTCTTTAGTCTGCAAATAATTTTAGCTCACTTACCTTTTATCGAGCCAGGCATTTCAGCAAAAGAAGTCTCATTTCTGTCAATACGTGATGCAAGCAGAGAGAAACGAGGACAAAGACTTGAAACAGATTAGAAGTAGGAAGTTGGTTTTTTCTTTTCTTTTTTTTTTTTCACATGGGTGTCACAGTAACAACCTTCAGAAAACAGGAAGAGATGAACCAGAAGAAAATGAAGTAGCATTTCAATCTCTTTGTAGCCTTTATCATTATTCATGTAAGAACCTATGAACAGAATCAGCTGTCTTCAAAATGTAGACATTTTGTACTCGGCATTCAATTGTATTATTCAGTGAAATACACTGACCTAATGGGAGAATTTTTTTCTTCATACCCCTAAAGGTAATTTCCTTATAACTTTACAGTAAAGATCTCTCTTTAAATATGTTGGAAAACAAAACAATGGTGGAGAGAAGACACTTGCTACATATGAAATGCCAAACTCACCCAGCGTGGGTATCACTCACCAGCTTCTCCTCGTGGTGCCCTGCGGGAGGGCAGCGAGCACTAACCAGGAGGGAGAATCCCTAAAGAATGGTACGAGTTTTTAGGTCATGCTCAAGAAACCTCCCTAAAATTTGTGAAAAGCTGTAGGGAAAACAGGCTAGGGGACAGTCAAGAGAAGTGAAAAGATGATTTTAAGAGTTTAGATTTCGCTCATGGGTTGATTTCCTCGAAGAGCCCTCAGATAAAGCAGCCAGCAGAGCCAAGGTGTCCTGTGAGGAGACAGCTGCTCTCCATGCAAACTCCTCTTTAAAACATGGACTGGAACGGCTGCTTCCTGCACTGCCATTAGACTAAATGAATCCCAAACTGGAATATGCATTCCCTGTAATGTTACAAAATCAGCATGTCTGGCCTGTAAAAATTGCTTAGGAACACCGTATTTTGGAAGAAGTAGCTTTTACTGTGCTGAGCATCTGCCCAATTCAGATTGCTGCGGCCTGTATCTTAGAAATTGGATCGTGGTGGAACTGTAATAATAGGATTGTCCAATATCCACGTTAGTGGAAACGCTCTTCTAGTAATTCAGATGATAGGCTAATGCCAGAGGTCTCGACGGATTTTCATTCTACATAGCTTTATTGATCTTGGAGGGTTTTTTGCCTGTTATTTGGATTGCTGTCACTTTGTTTCTGGATCCTATTTTAGTAGGCCTCCAATTTTGGAGGTGGATAAATATTTCTGTCTTATTCTTCCTGTCTTTCTTGCCTGTCGTTAAGCTATTCAGGGGGCAAAAAAACTCTTAACAGGGCCTAGTGTTGTTGCTTAAAATCCTTCTAGTTTCTATTATACCCTGAAATGCTCCCAGTAATTGGAAATGGCGCTGCAAACACTTAAAATCACTGAATGTAGAAAACTACTTGACATTGTGAACTGTTTCACAATGACTCATTCTTCTGATCTACAGACTCATTCTTTCCATATGGATAAAACTACAAACAGCAACTAGTTTCAGCTCTACTGGGAGACACTTTCCTGAACGAATGGATTCTCACATGTGAGATCTTCTGGAGGATTATTGCATGCGACACTCAACAAACTAATGGAGAAAAAAAAAAGATGCTCATCTTAGAATAGAATACTGGCATGAGTCAAATCATACAAACAGATGATTATGAGCATTTTGCATAAGCAGTCAAAATTAGTTTCTCTTCAGTTTTATCACACATCTGAAGTCCATTATATTCTATTCCACTTTGAGGCTATTACTATTTTAAGTTAAGGTAAACTTAAAAGAGACACATTTTAAGCAGTACTAATAATTCCAGCAGTATGCTGGAACTAGTAACAACTCTAAAACATATATAAGCTTTTAAAATTCATTATTTAGAACATTCAATAGCATATCAAATTCTAAATGCTAAAACTGCAAACTCATCCCGAGAGGCTTTAAGAAGCAATAATTAAATAAAGCAAGTTACATCTAAAGCAAGTGACTGCATGCGTGTCACCATCACACAGATTTCAGGGCTTAGCAGAATCTTTTGAAGCTTGAATCTCTAAATCTTGAATAAGTGACTCTGGAATCAGACTGACCCAACAGCATCTTCTGATTCTTCCCATTTATACAAATGAAGTGGTTGCTGTAATGGCTAGAAATAATTTGTACACATAATACAGGAGGCCAGTATTGCACTGCATTAGTTCTATTTGAAAATGCGTGATTTTTATTTTCTCTTTTTAACCAATCTAATTTTGGGTGTCACTTCCTAAGCTGGACTCTCTATGCAAGATTACTTATCTTCATTTAAGTTCAAAACATTACGCTGCTCAGAGAAACTCAATTAACTTCAGTTGTCTCTATATACAGCAAAATATGTATTTTAACTCTGTGTAGGATAAACCTACTCTCAGGTACTACCCAGTAGGGAGCATGTGGTGCTATATTGCACTTCACTCTCAATTCATGTCTCAATGAGGATTTGAGGAGATGAACCCAGATCCTGTTGGTATGCTTTGCTGGGCTCCAAGAACTGCAGAAAGGGCGCCTGCCCAGGTGTCTACACCCGTCTCCTTCAAAGATACCTACAGGGTTTTAATCAAAGATGTGATTGAGCGGAAGCAGCAGCAAGCATGCTTCCTATACTAATAAGGAAATAGATGTCAAAGATCCTATCAACTACATGTTTTAAAGTACTTTACAAACTCAAATGAAAAGCAAGTATCATATAGGATTGTTAACTTAATTTTTCTTAGGAGGACGATGATGCTGAGAACAGCACACGACATCTTACTGTCAGCAGAAGAGACAGATACTGGAATTATCATTTCCAGTTGCTCTCTACCACTGACGGCCAGCACAAGGTGCCAGGGTTTATGAGCTCCCTTGATTGACTAGACAAGACTTCTACTTAAATATTAGTATAACAACATAATAGTGAACATAGGGTGTGAGATAAACATTATGCGGGTACTTTAAGCACTACTTGATTGCTGGAAAAGAAAAGTTTATGAGTATACCCTATTCTGGCACTTTCTAATCCTCGATTCAAACTAGCAAAATGGAACGGATACATTTCCTGATTAGCCCAGAAATGACTGTTAATCTTGTTTGACTTCAAAACCATTTCTGCCTTTGCTCTTTTCTCAGTTTGACTTCATACCTTGAAATGTCTCATAACAGAAGTTCTGACTTCACCTTTTCCCGTGTTCCGAAGGGATGTGTCTGCCAGTCCCACCAGCAGTGTGCAGACTGCTTACAACCTTATTAACGGTGTTGAGAGCCTCAGTCCCCTGAAGAATTAGGTTGAAAATGTGTAATTCTCTAATCTTCTGAAACCCTCATATTTCAATTATAACATTTCTTGCTCAAATTCTGACTTTGGTAAATCTTGCTACTTGTTAAGAAGTCGTTGTTCCTGAAGTTTTGCCCCGCTTCATATGTTATAAAAGTACAAAGCAACTAGAAAACATGCTGATCGAACTTTGAAATTCTTGTACCATACCCCAAGGACAAATATTTTGGACACCATACTTCCAAAATTGTGTAAATCAGGGAAATTGTTGTAGTTTTTTTTTTTATTTTGTAAACACTGTACCTGAATACAATACTAAAACCTTTTAAGAATAATGTGATCTGTAACACCTTTCCTTCATTCTAGAATAGCAGCAACTGTTTTGATCATTATACAGTTTTCTATCTTTTTTATTCTCCTTTTCTTGAATCTCCATAAATGAAGACATTCAAAAGGCTTAAATCAATAAGAACATTGTTAGCTAAAATATATTTAGTGTGTAAGTAAACATTGTATTGGCCCTTTTGATCTCTTCATGCAATTTGTATCAGAGAATATTTCCTATTCTCCTTATGCTGCTACTTTTCTCAGCTCCACTCATAAGAAATGCTTTCTAGTTTATGTCTTTATTTTAAATTTACACCACTTCTTTCTAAAAAGAAACATATCTAACACAGCTGTTGCTTTTCTAACACTGTTGGTGCCTTCACAGTGAAAATAAAATAGGACCGTTGGTGCTTAAAAAAATCTAAAAAACCTCAAAGGGTTTCCATTCTTTTGTCCTTTCCTCCAATTCGCTCCTGTGCATTTCCCTTGTTAGGAAAGAGTTAACCTCCAGGCAGCAGTCTGTAATCAACAGGTTGCTCTAACAGAAAAATAATAACCCTAATTCATCTTTTAAAGTTTAGAACGTTGGACTAAACGATGAAAAAATACTGATGAAAGCCCTCTTACAAACAGAAGTGGGGCCAGTACTAAAATGCTTTGTGATTTAGGAAAAAACCTTCCTCATTGCTAAGTGAAAGAACCATCGCATTAAAAAAATCATAACTTTAAAATTTCTGTCTTACCATCTAGAATTTAGTCAGATCTCTGTCTATATAAAATGATAACAAAACACTTGCTAACCTTTAGGTGGCCAATTCACAGGCAGGTGGAGAGGTTCAGGTCTCTGAATAGCGTTGAAACAAAAGAGGCATCCTGTTTTCTTTTTTCAGAGTCTTTCTCTTCTCTTTTTTTTAAGCATTTGAAAATTGAAGGGTGGGTGGTGGGGTGTGTGCAAAGAGAGAAGGGGGTGAAGTCAGCCCACGCTTGGTGTAGGAAGAGTTTTAATGGCCGATGCTGGTAATATGGTTTGCCTGCTACAGTGTCTGCACTACGGCAGCTCTGTGTGTGGGCGTAAAGAAATGACACGACTGGGTTTCAAACCATTACACTGAAGATTTGCAAACAGTTTAGAAAAAAAAAAAAACACCACGCAATCCCATCAGGCACAAATGAAAAATTATTACTTTTTTTCTTTTATCTTTTTCTAAGCTTTGCTTGTTGTTTCTTTTTAACTTAACAGATGTAATCCAGTCAAGTTTCTTCCTCACCTTCTATATTAAAAAAAGGCAAATTGAGTATTTAGGAAGGGGTTTTTTATTTTTACATAGTGTTAACATTTTGTTATCATTTTTGCTGCTATTTTTTCATTAACCCACAAGAGCTTGTATTCCAAAAGGCATCTAGATTTGCACAGCAGAAGTCTTCAGAGGACACCTATAGCCTTTGACCATGCTAAATAGGTACCCAGATCTTGATAGCACCAAGTAGCATGGCTTGACACACCCAGCAGCCACTCCACAACTGGCCAGGTAGCAAATCTTAGACCATGACTATCCCCTTGAATATTCCACAAAACACAGACCAGGAAAACAGGACATCCTGGCAGCCCATTTTTGTTCAGTAGTCTAGCGATGCATCAGGCTTACTGATCCAAATCAGACAGAAAACAGGCTTGGATGTTTGGTGTGACTGCTGGATGTAAAGGAGACCAACAGGAGTGTGAGACAAAGGAGCTGTTCTCTATGATGTCATGGGAAACGAGAGGAAAATGCTATTTAAGCCAAAATATAATTGCTGGCATAAGAGCAGGTGAATATAAATGGTTATGAATACACTGTTGTTGGAAGGGACAGGGGGAAGGTTTTTGTCAGACAAGTGAGAACACTTCTCAAACATATTTATGACCACAAAGAGTGAAAGGGACCCAAAACAGTTTTAGAAAGGAGCTTGAAAACTTCAAGGAACCTTTATGACTTGGCTGCTCCATGATAGTAAGGGACTAGCACTTGTTAAATGTATATCTTCGTGTCTGTATGATAGAACACATCCAGCTCAAATATCATGTGCTTGGACACAAGGCACATGGATTCTTGAGTGTAACGGTTTAGGTGTCTATTTTTTCAAATATTCAAATGAGCCCCAAATCAAACAGGATTTCTATTGCATTTGGTATTCTGCTGACAACAAAAAGCAGGGCAACTGGACGTACTGGCAAAGGGGGATGGCAAAGAGAGGTGACATGTCATGATGCCCATATTGCTGTTTAGTGCACAGGGTCACCGGCAGTTCCTCACCCCATCTCCCGGTCGCAGTGTGAATGAAATGAGCTGCTGAGAGCTCCCGAGGATCCGGAGCTGCACGTCAAATCAGCAGAATTCAGAGTGGGAGTAAAACCAGCAAGACTGGACTTGAGGACTTTGGACTAGTAATCCCAAACTTTAACAAAGAATCTGATAAAGGTAGTTAAACAATGAATCACACTACAGTGAACGAAAAACTATCTTCAGTTCTGATAAAACTGTCAAAGAGATATTACCACTAATACAGAGAAGTACAAGCAGGCTTGGTATTAAGTGGGGTCTGGCAACAAGGAACAGCAGAGGCTGAAATTCTTTTTTCATGTATAAACTAACAGCTGAGGTCAGCTCCAGGAACATTTTGCCAGAGAAATGTCTGTGGCCTCAGCTGATACAGAAAAGTGCATGTTTAGAGTGAAAAGAAACATGGCTCCCAGCAGGGTTACATTCATGCAGACTGAGTGCAATTGTACAGCATGATGTAGATGGCAAATTGAAATTGCTTAAATCAATTCAGTAAAACTGGTAATTTTCCTAGCATTGTAATTTTTTTGTGTGTATAGAAGTAAAAAAGTCAGATTGTTACCTTTTTTATTTTTCGTCTTTCTCTAAACTCTAAATTAATCTTTGTGTACTGTCTGCTCAATGAAGATACTTTTTTGCCCAGTTAAACACTGTGGATTATTAATGAATAGTATCATTTGTATCTTTTACTATAATTTGTATTTTAAAAAAATACCAATTACCATTTTCTTGACCCATTTTGGAAAGTGTAGTAACAAAACACACAGCCTGAAGCAGTAACTCTGAAAGTATATGTTGTTCATTTTTGTGTCAGTATGTCATGGACATGTACAGTGACTCTAGCGCAGTCATATTCCCAAGTCACCACAGCATCCATCATCTCTGCCACCGTATTGGCCACTTTGCAGCAGATAAAGTAACATCTGGAATGTCTAAATGCACCTAATCCTCCTCTGAGGACCAATCCCCATGAACAATCATTACATAATATTGCTGTTGTTCATCACAGCAATATTTATTTTATAGATGTGAACTCTTAAGTTTGAATGTACAGAAACCACAGTTGTCTGCACAACTTGCATTTGATTAAAGGCACATTTCTGCCATGGCACCTAACATGATTTATTTTTTTTCCCCCAAAGGTCACAGCTTTGTAAATTGACAGAATCTTTTAAAGCAAGTATTAAAAATCTGGAAAAATTTGAATATTAAAAAAAAATATTAAAAGCATGATGAATTAAAGCATTCTAGTAAATTGGACAACTAATTGGTAAACTTTGGTAAACCATTACATATTGGTAAACTATTACCCTCATATCAATACTGCACAACAAGTAGCGAGATTCACATGGCACTTGTGTCTACTAGTTGAGAAAGCAAGAACCAACAACCTAAAGAGGATTGTAACCCTCACATATTGGTCAGGCCATATCGAAAAAAAAAGTCCAAGGGAAAGGAACTTAAAGACAAAAATGTGCTTGAACAACAAAAGGGAGAGACACAGGTTCATTAGATGCAAACACGGGCCTACTTGCCAAAGAAAAGCCAGTACAAGGAAAAAAACTAAAACACAAGGCAAAAGTAATAGATCCCATAGGGAAAAGCCCCAAGGGCTGCTGAGAAAATGCGAAGGCAATCACAAAACTGAAAAAGTTCAGCTGAGCGTACGTACAACTTAAGGGTTTCACTAAGAACTGAATTTCTTCTTTAAAGTGCTTGAGGTATTTTCACAGCCCAACAGCAGGACTGTACATGTAGAAACTGACCACTCCCCCTAAAAAAAAAAAAAAGGTAACCTGAAACCATCTTCCATTAAAATCCCACAGGCCTTTTTTCCAAATTTAGATTTAATGTGTTTTAGGTAAGGCTCTAAATGCTGAATCATCATGTAGGGTTGATTTGGGGTTTTGTTTGTTTTTCTAGTATTAATTCAGCATAAGCGGGTCTGGTGAAGGACTCTTTTATGGATTAATTCACAAGGATAGTCTAAAACCCAAGAAATAACTTACACATCTGAGAGAAAAAGCACATGTATGAGTCTCGCTTTGCTTCTGAAGTACCAGGTGATAGGGTGGAAATGAAGAGAGCTCCAATTACTCCTCCTCACTCAAGTCTTTCTTTTGCTGACTGTTAAAAGGTTAAAAAATGGAGGATCTTATGGTGTCTTTTCTACAAAATAGATGTTTTTCAGGAGGAATATGAAGGGTCTTTCCAGGTCTCGTACATTGCTGGAGTAATGATCTATAGTATTTTCAGGCATACCACATCATAAATATGAGGAATTACAATTATGATGCACTTTAAAACAATGTAGCTTTCAGAGGAACAGTTGCTTCAACTCAAAAAGTCAGCAAGGTTAGCTGGTTTTTACACATGCACAAACTAGAGCACAGTCATACTGTTTTTTCCATCTGTTTCTTATTTGTCATAGAAAAACAGATAACTTCAGAACTACTGATAGTATTCAGAAAAGTTCTACAAAACCACCAGCTACACTAACTTAAATGTACTTTATAGCAAATGAGAGTAGAATTTGACAGGGCCGTTGATCATTTGAACCAACTTTCAGATCAATGTCAAAAACAGCAAAGGGAAGCACCAATAACCAGAACTGTAGAAACACAGCAGTCCCATCACTGGGACCCCAGACCAGCAGCAGTCACACAGGTAAACCCATGTTCCACACCATTCAGCCAATGCAACTAGATTGTTTTTATTTTCCCCATAAGCTTTCATGTAGTTTTTTCTCAACATGTTGTCAAGGAAACTCTTCAGCCTTGTATCTTGGTATCCTGCTCTTTATTGCTATAGACACAAAACAATTTAGGATTTTCGACTGATTGATAGTCTTTCCTTCCCACTGTGAAAGGATGCTCTTAATACCGTAAGTTGGATAGAGATGAAGGAAGACCTTTTTTGAAGATTCAGTTCTACTAAAATGCCAATGGGAAATTTGCCAATTAACTCTTCTATTTATTAATTTCAATAGATATTTTACATATCCATATTAAGCTGCATGCTATCCACTGGAAAACAGCCCTGTCATCTTACTGGTGTCCTCTTATTTACCTCTACCATGATTCCTCTCTTATTTTATTGTCTTTGAACAATGCCGAGTTCCTCTGACAAAAATATTTCTGGATTGTGTGAGAGCTGCCAGTTAAATTTCAAGTGATAATAATTAAGTTGCACGCTCCGTGTATCCCTTTCTATGTCGTAAGCTTACCTAAAATTTATGCAGTTTTTCACTGCGAAAAGTGGCTCTCTGTATATATGTACGTAGAAATTATGATGCAGTCCAGGGAACAACTGCTCTTCGGAGCTGGGTGTGACGGAGCCGTGTCCCCCTCCCCGCTCTCTGCAGAGCACACGGTCACATCCACACCGCAAAGCGCTTGGTCAGTCTCAGGGTTGGCATCTGCTGTTTACATCTCATGCCTGCTGTCCAAAAAGTTCTCTCAGCATGCTGGACACAGCCCTCATCTGCTCCACGCATGCCACAGGAGCGTTCCAGTTCTTCTCACAGGCTTTAACGTGCCATTTTAATTCGTACCCTCACGAAGGTGATCAGTGAAACATACAGAATGCCTCATGCTACTGGGTGACTTCAAGATAAAGATGGGAAGGGTCATGTGAAAGGAGTACTCGTAGGTTCCTGGCAGAGTGAATATAGTATTGCACTGGACTCGTATTTCAGTTGTATGTCATGGAAAAAGGTATTTCTGTCATTCTCCCCTTTGGGTTCCATGGAGCTATGCTTTTATCTGTTGTCAAGGAAACACCAGGGATTTTTTCCCCCTTGCTCATTAATGTCTGCATTTTTGTTTCCATAGCTACAAAGGAACTTTAGTGTTTTAAAATAGCAGTAATTGGATTACCATGACTTTTTCTAATTTATTGACACCATTAATGGCTCAGATTTTCAGAAGCAGACACCAAACCTGTATCAGCAGTTTTTCAGCTATTAACATTTGTTATCTTCTTGTCCTGAAATACTGAGTACGTGCTGAGAAAAGTCTTCAGCATCCAACCACCATGCACCCAGACTCAGATTCCATACATGGTCCTCTAACTTAAGTCATTGAGTCCCCAGCAGCAATGGGTAATCTGTTATTATATTTAAATGTGGTTTTCTGTCCATGCCAATAAATTATATACAAAACTGTAGAGATTTAGCCTGTCCTTCTGTTACAGGTTGCTAAACGTTCCTTAAATAACCACAGTGAAATGTGACAGTTAACTTTTAACTGGAACTTTCCCTGACCATGTCTATACTAAATGAGCACCTATCTGGCACAAGCTGAATTTCCAAACACCTATCCCAAAATGCCTTCATCTTGGCACAAAATATGAGCTGCAATTACTGAAAATAGTCTGCTTTTTAGTTGTATTAGTTTTGCTTTCTGATGGGCACTTGCAAAGAAGTGCAGAGGTTCTCTTGTGAATCTGCTAGGTGTTAGCCCCGTCATCTAACATATTACTGATTTTGTAAATTTTACCCCAGAATCCAGGTTTCTGCACTCTATCACAGAGTCCCAGGCATTAGTCATATCCCAGTCCCACAGCCTAATTTGATTAAAATTAACCAACAGTTTAAAAAGTTGTGAGTGGAGGACAGACAGAATGACTAGATATCACCTATTTCTTTAGAAAAACAAGCTAAAGAGAGTCACCCACCTAAAAATTTTACAATCTAGGCATAAGAAAAAGGTGACAAGTGGGTAGACCCAGATAAGTATAAACAAGGAAGTCCCTTTAATCTAAAATATTAGTTCCTAATTTTCATAATGGGTTTCAGTGCACCCCTGAGGCTGAGACGTTCTATTACCATAGAAACGGTATCCTGTGTCATTGCGGACCGTACTGTCAATGTGTGCTGTTATGGAAACAGTCATCTTAACAGCTGTCCTCACGTTCTGTATTTCAGTTATTGTGTTTGTAAAGATCTGTTACTAAATGATCCTTTTAGGATTCATTTTAATAGAAACTAAGTCTCTGAAGTATTTAGCAATTTAATAAACACCTAAAGGCTGCTCTAAATTAAAAATTCAGCATTAGAACAAAATATATATTACAATTACAGTGCCCTTTCAATAATTACCAACCTTTCCAAATCTCTAGCATCTGCAAAGGTTTGGGGAAAATGATGGTCTGTCCACCCCGACAATCATTAGTAAAACTATTTCAGGAAAGCAAATTTTTAAGCCATATGTTCTGTGCAAGGACTACTTTGCGCACACATCCTATGTGCATGCATGCACAGAAATGAAAGAAAAAACATAAGAAAGTTCAGCGAGAAAATGTGGCTTAGTTGACAGAACTGGGAACTGTGAATCCTTATATTTTAATCACAGGTGAACTATTCTTTTGTCTTGGAAAAGCCACCTAAGACAGATCTTGAAAAAGATAAATGTGAATTGGAAGCTCAGCTCCCACTGATTTTTTCCTGGGAATTGAGTCCTTAGCTGATCCTAGAGCTTTGAGAAAATCTCTTCAACATTTTCGTATTTGTAACATCTGGGATACTGCTACTTATTTCACTAGAGTTCTGTGGGCATAAATATTTCTTAATTTTCTTGAATAAAGCCACTGAAGAACCTGTGACACAGTTAAAAGTTTTTGAGTCAGTGGTCCTTCATCACTTAACTTGTCAGATGTTAAGAGTTTCCTAGCTAATTCTATTCATTATACTATTTAGTTACTGCATTTTAAGACTGTAAATGCACACTTTTTATCTTTTATCTCTTTATTTTATTTTTTTAAATCAAAATCATCTGTATCAAGAAGGTTATATCTAGTTATTATGGCTTGTAACAGGAACATTTCCTAACTGAAAAACTGAAAAGATATCAAGTACAAATAGCATTTTAACCTGTATAAAGAAACATTCAAACATAATGAATTCACTGGTAAAACTCAAGTAACTCCACTGAGCTTCAGGGAAGCAGAAAAACAAGAACTCCTCAGAAACATGTCAGTTTTGAAACGCAGCTAATTTTCCCTCGTAAGGCCAGTGATGCAATGATACCTCAGCAATATTCTTATCATCATTTAACTGGATTAATGTTTTCATTATGTCCTCCTAATTTAGCCTTGAATTTTACTCCTTAGCCACTTTTTCCTTCCCGAACCAATTACTAAAGAGCGTGTTCTTGAATTCAGCTTAAAGAACACTAAGAAATAGTCCACTGAATCTCCACGCGCAGAGAAGGTTTTCCCACCAGCCCAGCTCTGCTCTGCGCAGACGGGACTGGCCGCAGTCCGCAGGCGCAGCCACACGGGAGCAGCTGCCGCAGCTCCTGGGCCAACAATAAACTCACAGGAAGGCTTTCGGTGGGAAGCTTGTTGGCACTCCGGTTTGGGGATATGTAACAGGTCAATTAAGACGTCAACACAGAAAATTGGTTTTTTTTCTTCGAGATATTTACAGCCTCTCTAATATCAGTAAACGAAAGTGCCGAAACCTGAAAAATTATTAAGTAGATTGAAGTCAATTGAAAAGGAGTATCGGTTATTTCCCGAACAAGCAATTGCTGGGTATTTTCCCATTTTTCCCTTGGAAAATCAATACAGAAAAAATAAACTACTGAAAAAAAAAAAAATCTCTTTCTTAGCACTTTTCCTGACTGTTTAGATTCTTCAGGCTATGTTGTTTGGGATATGTGTCATAATTTATTTTTTCTTATAGTCACAACTGCCAAAGAGAAGCGTTTGTTATGCAGACTGTTACCTGTGGAACACTCCATCTTCGCAGCGCCGCTGTTCCCTGCTGGCTCAGCGAGGAGTCTCTAGGAACTGTCAGCGCTCTCAGGGCTTTCTCGTATCACTTCTGAAAAGACAGAATAAATCGATGTGCTCAAGTTAACTAACAAAGCTGACAGGTATGATCCCATTTTGTTCATCTTCCAAAAATTGCGTTTCAGCGAGGCTAACAGTTGTTCTTTTTCTCTCCATTTATAGCCACCTTTTTCAGAAAACAGCTTCTCTGATATTTATTTTTTAGTATTGCGGTTTTTTGAAATGCATGCCCGTGATGATTAGATTCTCTAAGAGGCAACAACAAAATATAGTAACTGAAAAACAGACAACATATGATACTCTCAGTATAAGCCTTAAAAAAGCCTACTAGTAGATGAGGTAGGAACTCCTTTTGGAAGGGTTTCTTCCAAGAGAGCACAGAAGAGATTCAACCTCTGACTTTGCCTAAGTCCTAATTCTGAAGACATTTTTTCATGCTTTTGAGCCTCACAATTATTTAAATAACCAGATGAATAATTATTGAGCTAAAAAGAATATTCAGCATCCGTTTTCTAAAGAAGGGTCTTACAGGTAGTTGTAGTTAACTGTTGTTTAAATCCGTGCAGATCCCTAGTGTGAGTGCTCAGATGGTTTTGAAAGTACTCCTGTAATTCTATCAGCAAGGATTCAGATATGTATGACACACTGAAATACACATTCATTAAAGGAACAAACACTGATTTTGAAGTAACAAAAGTATATAAGTTTTAGTTGCTTCTGATACTGGATTGTCTCCAAGTTCTGTGTTTAATGAAGCTTTGTAGACGTTTTTTATTAATATCGCAGTTTTACTTAGAACTCGCCTTGCCTGCTGCTTTCATTGCTAATGGATCTGGCAGCATCAGACCTGTTTGAGTCCATATGCTTAGGGGAGTGTTCAGCTGTTCAGACAATATTTGCTTTCTCGGTTCCTATGATACTCATACCACTGTACACTTGGGAGCCCCTTACTTAGGACATACATAGTATGCATATCTTGATTAAAAAGAAAGGCTGCTGTAGCTCCTATAGTCTTCATCCTACCTTTTTATAGACCTCAATTTCTAATAGTTACTGACTTGCAGTATTTTCTGTATTACAGAGAGCTGCTGTATGCTCAGAATTTGTCTCCAGTAGGAAGTGTATATAAAAACTATGCTTATTTCTGAGCACAAAAACCATACATTGACACTAACCAAAGTCACTTCCCAACTTATTAGTCATGGACCTGCTGGAAAAACAATGCATATCCTATTGACTTAATGCAGCAAAACTGATAGAAATATTAATTAATTGTGCAGCAACTTGAAGTAGTTCTTTAGTTTAGAGAAAAAAAAAATTGAGGCAGTTAGTAAGAAAGTGCTTTAATGTACACTCTACAGGAACTAGATATGAAGAACTGCATTTTAAACGGTTGTTTTGTGTGAAGACTAGTCATTGTTAAAACTACTTTTTGCAAATATTTATCCCTTTAGAAAATATTTTTAACTTCAGTTTGTGGCTGTTAACATTCTGGACTCTATATGCATGTAACAGAGAATGTATATATATCCTGAAGAGACGGATGGCATTAATCCAAGTTGGCTTAATCACACTAGGGTAAGTTTGATGCTTTCTCAGTGCTTTGAATTTAACATTTATTTTTCATTTATACATGTTGTTTATTCCTTTAATTATTGCTTTTGCTGAAACACCAAGTTGCAGACAGCTTAGTATACAGTTTAGTTTCAGCATGGCTTTAAGCGTAGGTAGTAAGATGATGAAAAACCTTTTGTGTCCCAATGTGCTCTCTAACTAATCATCACTAATGAAGCTGCACAAATGAATAACAGTAATGGGGGTGGAGGAAGGCCTAGAACAGTCTGATTTTCCATGCCTAAATTCCGTATCTGAACAATTTCCATCCTTGGTACAGAGTAAGAAGTAACAGTATGGAGAAAAACAAGTGTATGATTTTGCAGGTATACGACACGCACAGGTAGAGTTAAGGCTGTGATGACATTAACCTGCTATTCTCCACAAAAAGCAACACTTCAGGTACTTCTCTGTAAATGTATTTTAACAGCTTGTATGTGCTTTTAATACGTATTAAACTGTTAGATATTTTTTAAGTTGTTGCATAAATTTTACTCCCATTTTCTTACTCTGGATGTACTAGGCTTGTACAAGCCTGCTAAATGTGTTTGGCTTTGGATCAGGACAGTTCTAGAGAATGCAATGGAGCTCTTTAGTGGGACTTCCAAGATTATAAGTTTTCCCACATACTCCTTTCATTTTCCTTAAGTGTTATAGTATCTCACAGTTAAGTATATATACATGTTATATATATACCATATATATAATTGATCCGAAAATTGCCTCTGTATCAAAACCGATGACTAAGTAGCCACTCCCATGTTTGTGTATGAAGAATTCTCAACTTTTATTTCCAGGTTGCAGTTTCTTTAAACCATGTCAAAAGATAACTGATTGAGTACAAGATTTCTGAAACAAAGAGCTTCATACAAATTCGGATACAGGAGCAAAGTCTGAAGACCATGAGTGAATATATAACTCTATGTTTGTGATTTAACATGTAATATGTTATGAGCACTACCTGCCATTGCTGGTTCTTCAAGGTTTTATATTAGAAAGTTGCATTCAACAAATGTCTGATAGCATGGTGTGTTTTTATAAGAAATGTTGTCGTCTTTAGAATTAAACACGGATCGGAGGTAGGGGAGAAGCACGATTATTTCCAAACAACACAAAATTATCAGCAATTTCAAAGTTCTTTTAAAATATGTATTTTTGTCTTTTATTGTGCTGCAACTGTGCTTGCTCATGAGTTGTGGGTGCTAACATGTGATTATCATCTGCCTACTTGATCACATGCACATTTGTGATGCTTGCAAGGAAAAACATTATCTGGCTGGTAACTGTCATATTATGCAGCGTTTCAGAGACTGTCTCCCAGACAACAGAACAGTCATATTGCACCCGTGAACCGTACAGCAGCGTGTGTCCGCACTTCAGCCAAACACCCGGTGGCAGCTGCTGCCGCCACTAATGACACAGACAAGGTGGGAACTGTTTGTATAGCCATAATCAACCTCCCTGAACTATGGAAGTCAATGAAATTGCACAATTTAAAAAAAATAATAAAATCAAAACTAATGGTTCTAATGAGTCATACAGCACATAACTTATTAGAAATTTTGAGGCAGTTTTTAAATTAAAACCGGATCATTCACTAGCCAAAAGCCAATTATTGGCCATGTACTACCTGTTTAAGACCTGTGCTGCCAAACATAAATACAAGTGCAGCGGTATAACATGGCGTGGTGTTTCACCGCAGCAATTCGAGTGTGTTAAAACAAACCACCACAGGCAGCAGGTGGAAGACCAGCCCTTAAGAGCAGCCAGTACAGTAACGATGAGGCGATGAGATGGCGAGCTGTGTGTGACTGCGTTTATTTTTTACATTTTGTATGTTGTCAGGTCGGGGGGAAAGCTGATAAGAAAAATACTTATTTGCATTCAATTATATAAACGGTATTAGAGCCTAGTTAGCGTAGGCAGTGTTGGACAGTACGTTTCACAACTGCAGTAGGTCTATATTGTTTTAAAAGTGTCACCTTGGTAGCACCAGCTGTTTTTTGACTGGACAGAGAAGGTTCAGATATCTGTTCAAATGAAAAGGCAAAAGGGTTTTTTGCCTGCCTTTTAGCAACGGATGAGGTCAGCCTCATATGAAACAAAGTTGAATATGATTTTAGCTTTATGATTAGAAAGAAAAAAAGATTGTACAACAGAGAGGCAATAGCTGCATTTTTCAGTTATGATTACAAACCTAATCAAGAAGATGCTCCGAATGGTTTTTAGTGACACTACTCATTCACTGAAATAATTTCAACTTTCCACCTCATTACACTTGCAAAAGGCTTTTTGAAATACTGCTATGTTATCAGTTATTCAAAAATTCCCTCCTAGTAGCTACATACTTACCATATGTACATTCAAAGCTACATTTTTAACTATTAAAAACTACCCATGAGTTGATTTTTAGAAATTTATTATATATTTCTCATAACAGGTTCTTGACAGCTAAATTTGCATTAATCAATATTTGTGAGTTCATTAGATGTATTTTTTACCCCTTTTTTGATGTGAACTTGCAGACATAGAGAGCAAAGTCCTGTGATTTGTATCTGCAAGTCTTTGTGTAGATAGTGAGCAGAGCAAATGTGTTAGTGTATAAAAACCGAGCAAGGAAGCGTGTGTGACCTGCTTCTAAACTATTTTTCCATAGGGCAGGTACCTATCCAAAATGCAGCCAGCTGTTATAGATGCTAAAAAGTTGTCAGAGAGATCTGCAGCCTCGTGAGCAACAATGTGCTGTTGTTCTTTTCATTACCCTTACAAAGGGATTCATTGACTCTCAGCAAAACACGACCAAACCACATTCACTATAATCGTCCAGCATTGAAGTAATTTATGCAACTTGGTAGATAATGTTGATGAGTTAGTAATTTGACAGCTCTGTTGAGTAAGTGGAAACACCAGTACGGGGACCTCGTCCCACAAACAAATCTCAGATGGCTTTCAAAAGATGATATGCTATTTTAGAGCTTAGAAATTATTTGGGGAGCCAGACTGTTTTAAATGTGTCTGAGAAGGAAATGAGCATCATTTTGAAACAGGAAATAGGTTTGCAATAGTATTGTTAAGAAATTACATCCGTTTTATTTTTGTAGCTCCCCGTATCACCATGCTAGAGAACAGCAGCACTTTTTGACTACGGACTTTGTACAACAGTTGTGCATGCATATATATCCATGAAAGATTTAAGTGGTAGAGGAATGATGTATATTAAGAAACTCCAGGAATAATCCTTTTAGTGCAATCAATATTAGAAAACAAATTCTGAATCTGCATACATATCTGTGGAAAAGAGTTGCTGCCTTATTGGTTTTAGTCATGAGATGGAAGAAAATATATCTCCCCTTTTTCGTGATATAGGAAATAGAACAGGGCAGCTAAGAACGAATAATTCTCATTATACACTCTGCCTTTTATGTCATCATTCCCACAAAAGACAAGAAAAGCTGTCTGAGACAAACTCCTATGTTGTGGCTTGCACTCACTGCATTTCATTTCTGCACTAAGACATGTACGTGAGTAATAGTACATAGAATCAATTTGTACCAGTCTGAGTTTGACATTGCCCCACGAGCAACTGACTTCTCTGTCCTTTATTTCCATTCCATAGGTTTACATGTGATTTAAATTCCTAGCATAAAAAAAGAAAAAAAAAGTGGTTTGGAAAGTTCCTGGCCAGGCAACCAGATGTTCTGAATCTTTAGAGTCACACAGGATTCCCACCGCCTGTATTTCACTTGTCCTTGTGATGAAGGCAAATGTTGAATCCGAGCATATGAAGATGCTAAAAGATTGTTATTTATATACAAGTTACTTGAAAACTTCTGGGTTTTTTCATTCCTTTTGGGAAGGCACTGGCAGAAGCAATGGACTTTGGGATGTATATGTTTATTATTCATTGTAGGTTACTTATGTCAGAGATCAGATTGCCACTTACAGTCCCTTTTATTCTTCCACTAGCAGGAGATGAGCACAGATCACTAGCACTTTCCTGTGCTGTATAATACTGTGGTGCATATGTGCAAGGACACTTAGGCTGTACTTTCAGAAATGGTTTAAGCTGGTCTAAGATCACACTGTTGTCAAAAGAACTGTTTGTGGCCATATTCTCCTGTCTCCTCCACTTTTCTGCTGCTGAAGTCATGCAGTAATCTCAGTAAACTGGTCCCCCAGTACGTCAGGTCTTCTATGTAGGTTTAAGTTTCTGCCAAATTAGTCAGGCTTAACTAGAGGACATAAAAGGCACCTTTATTTTTGTATTTGTGCATGTTTCATTGCTTTTATGTTGAGTTTTCATTAATGTTTGTGAAGTACTGAAAAAAGGGGGCCTGAATGTATCTTTCCGATTCAGTTCCAGCAAGGAATTTCTGTCTAGATCAAATTTTAACATGGAAGCGGAGGAACAAGCAGAAAAATATGCTCTGGATTTACAGCTGGGAAGCCCTTTGAGAGTGGTTGCTGCTGAGATGCAGGACCAGAGTAGGGATCTCGTCCTCTTTCATATGGCAACGCTTAGAGATGTGGATACTTCGAGGTGAGTTTGCTTGTGAGGCAGTGAGTGCCAGTCCTTCCCCTCTGATGGACTAACAAGGTCTTCCCGTGGAGAACCTCATGGAAATCGAGCTCCCTCTTGTGGTTCTTCCACACAGGAGGTATGAATCCATTCAACCTTATTTCCGAATAAAAATAGATGTACCTGAAACTTTTATCTGGAAGTTGGTATGGTTACTGCTATTTCATCTCTTCTTAGGGGACGATGGGTATTATTCTCAGGATAGAAAATGATAATCTGTAAAAAAATTTATTTGCATTTCATATGTAATTTGACAGCCATTTTCACCAGAACATGGGAGGTTAAGGGATTTCTTGGCTATTTCTATAATCCGATTTTCCTTCAAATTGAGGAAGAGCCCTAAATACTTAAGGATTAAAATTAAAAAATATGTTAAAAACAACACACACAAAGAAACCAAACCTCTCCTAGTTGACTGATAAAGTATAGAAACATATACGGGCATTTGGTTGTCTCACACTTATCTGTGTTTTATTTTGGGTTGAACCAAATAGCACGATACTAACAATTACCAAGTCAGTATCTGTTAGTGGATGAAGAACAAATGCACTGAACTCAGAAAACAGTTGAGTGTCCAGTTAAAACCAAGCTGTGATTCCAGCTGGCATTCTGGGGGCTACACAGCATTGGCTTCATCAGCCCTGACCACTTACTCTTGCAACCTGACTACCTCCTCTGCAATACTAGCATGGCCTTTCTGTGATTTTTTCAGTTCCATTTGCTGTTTGCTGTGCAGAAAACAGAAATTCAGCTGCATTATTCCCTTACGGGATTCACCCTGACCATAGGAACAGCTGCTCCGGCGCAACATGAGTTGCAGATGGTGGCGTGTGCTCCAGGCAGCTTGACCAGCCTGGCCGAAGCTGAGCACTCGGTTGTGCAGAGCGTGGTCTGACAGCACAGCCACCTTGATTTGGGCAGGTAGCTTCACGATAGTATAGAGCTCAGTGGTCTTAAATGCTGTTTGATGCATTCCTGTCACTTCCCTCTGCCCTGGGTCTAATGATGAGCCCTGACCTCAGCCGTGACAAGGAATTTGAGACTACATCAGTTATGAAGAAGGAAGGTGAAAGGTTTTGGAGCAGGAAACCAGCTTACTAAAGCAGTGGGAAGCAGCTGTTAGGACTTAATGCCAGCAGTGGAAGTGCTAATGCCATTCAGAGGAGAAAAAACTGGTAAAGAATGGTGGTTATTTCAATAAAACCACATTTTCAGTATTGAAGAAAAAATATTTTTATTCCATCTCTGTTTTTCTGAAGAGATAAAGAGACGCACTAAAGCATCAGACTGCTAATCCATGATGCAGTTTGAGCTCTGTCCAGACCTAACAAATGTATCATAATGTAAACTCATTTGCAACTAACACCACGTTTTCAGGATGCAGTGCACAGTGGTGGCATTTCCCCACTAGTGTCTCCTTTTGATACTAATCAGAAATCTGGAATGATCAAAATTACTTGAACACAACTCTTATTAAAGTATGAGCAAGAACTAGAGGAGTTGGTACTATCCCACAATGAGATATTGCTGTGCTTGCTTTCTGACAAGAAGGGCATTTGCTTATTGAAAGTATAATTTGAGGTGACCTTTTCATACAGAGATGTATAACGACTTACAAGACATTTACGAGCTGATTCTGGAAGCGCTGGGAAAAAAAGAGCTTTGCTATCCAACAAAGCTTTTTTAAGAAGTACATACAGGAAAATACAGCCAAGCACTAACAGCCTGATATACTGAATTGACTGCTGCTGCTGAAAGTTTTTCTAGATGGGGTATTAATTAAGAATTGTATAATGCAAGTCATCAAAGAGGTATGTCTGGAAAACATCGATAATGTCAGTTTTCTGACAGTACAACTGCCAGACTGACAAAGGGAGTGGGAACTTGTTTTTCCAGCTCAAGAGAAGAGCAACATCTCTGAATGGTTTTCATTAATACTGCATGTGAACACCAATATTTCACACACATCGAAACTTTTAATTTCAGATCAAGGAACTGCTGCAGTATTGTTGTAGTGTTAGCTATATTTCAGAATACGACAGGGGAAAAAATACACTACCAAACACATTTTTCTTAAGTCTATGAAATAGAAGACCTGCCTCCGTTGAAATCTGAAAGCTGTGAAGTGGTGTGATCCATGAGGCAGGGTGAGCAACCAGAGCTCATCTCCTGCCTACTGCAGAGAAGTGCAGCGGTTAAATATGGAACTTTTCCTGCCTGCTCTTCACTGTCTCAGTCATCTGCAATCGTACCACAGGAACGTTTGGTTGTGGTGATCCATTCTGATTGCTACTTCTGACCTGCATTCATTCCATTCAGAAGTGCAGCTTGAATCACTGCCATTGGCACCAAACCCTTTTCAGTTTAGAATTTAGTGACATTTTGTCCTGTAGAGTGGCCTAATTGATCTCTGGGATTAGGGCTTTGAACCAGGATGGTGTTGGCTTTTCTAAGTGTGACAAGACACTTTCTTACAGAAGGATAAAACCACAATTGTCTAAGCCTGAGGGGGTTTGTGGTCCAGGGTTTTGGTAGCCATTACGGAGAGTACGAATGATCTGGGCCTAATGCTGGAGGTAACGTGACTTGGTTTGTGAGCTATTTCCTGACATATATACTTTTCAGTCAAAATTATGGATATTTTTTGAGGCTGCTTCAAGGGGACAATTCACACCTCTCTGCTGGCAAACATGGGTCTGAAAATATAAAATCATAATGCTTTGTTCTGCAAATAAATTCATTGGAATCTCAGAGTGCTTTTATACCCAATTCCGAGAGCAATTTCTAGTCTTTCTTAGTCATATCAAGGAGATTGCTCTGCCAAAATCTATATGAAGCCTATAATCACTATGATAGATTACTAGCATACTAACAATGTTTAGGAATAGTCTCATGAGGTAGAAGAGTCAGGAAAAATAAGATCAAGACAGGACTCTCCAGCAAAAAATTATTCTCTTAACAGCTCTCCCTTAAGTATTTGCTGCTGACAGAATCTGGTAATTTATCATTAAATAGTAGGTTCTCTGTATAATAGCTTCTGTATTTGATGTTCAGTGCAAACAAGAACACATTGAAATACTCACTGAATCTAAAGCACCTTTCCACAGACTGGCTGGGATTTCTGGATCTGCAGAAAGACTCTACAAATTTCACCGTGTGAAGTAACCTGTTTCTGGGAAATTTCCCTCTCGACCTATTCCAGTGAGGCCATTACTGTGCAGTTATGAGTACATAACCGTCACTCACTTGCTGAGGGTCGTGTCCATAAAACGCTGTCCTGCTGTCTCTGTGTTTGAAAAAAATCCAGTTTCTACGCAACTCAAGGCACTTTCGACATTGTTATCTTGAGCATTGTACAAGAAAATACTTGATGATATGCCACAAAATGCATATGGTTTTGTTTGTCGCTGTAACCAATTTCTTACTGCTTTATTAATGATGTAAATCACTTCTGTTTTATTCCAGGGATGAGTAAGAGAACAGTTCAGGACAGTTAGCTGAAACCCTTTCATGCTGGAACAATCTGTTTTATAAGGTGCTTCTTAACATGGGAAATAGTAATGAGGCTGTTTTGTAACCGTTGGTTATAAAATAACTTCCAGGCAGTGTACTTACAAAACAAGTTGGCTAAGGACACCGGTAAGCTGGCTGGGGTGGGGCATTGGTATGACTGCTCACGCGTCGGTTAGATAACATCTCTACGTGTCCTCTCTTTCAGTCCAACACGCGGCCCTGTTACACCAGGGACACTCGGAGAATCTCTGTGCCCTCTGGTGACCGGCAACCCCGTCACGGCACACCCCCAAAACAGTGCATGGGGGAGGTGGGTCCTGGTACCCTCTGCCAGCTGTAACATCGCCCCATTGCACCCAGGGCAGCAACAGCGGGGCTCCTGAGGGTCTGAGCTAGTACAAAATGCAGATTCATTCCAGCTTCAACTGATGAAGCCTTGCAAAAGCTGACCAGTTCCATTCATGAAATGAGCGTCTCGTAACAGACTCGCTTAACTTGAAACGTTTTCAAACGTAACTAAAAGTCAGTTCTTAGTTGAGGGAAGCTACCCAGCTGCCTCAGCTCACTGGGGCAGGGGAAGAACTCAAGAAACTGGAGTGGAGCATCTCCCGTGTGAGGAAAGGCTGAGGGAGCTGGGGCTCTGGAGCTGGAGAAGACTGAGGGGTGACCTCATTCATGGGGATCAATATGGAAAGGGTGGGTGTCAGGAGGATGGAGCCAGGCTCTTCTGGGTGACAACCAGTGACAGGACAAGGGGCAATGGGTGCAAACTGGAACACAGGAGGCTCCACTTAAATTTGAGAGGAAACTTCTTCCTGGTGAGGGTGCCAGAGCCTGGCCCAGGCTGCCCAGGGAGGTTGTGGAGTCTCCTTCTCTGCAGACATTCCAACCCGCCTGGACACCTTCTGTGTAACCTCATCTAGGTGTTCCTGCTCCGGCGGGGGATTGCACTGGAGGAGCTTTCGAGGTCCCTTCCAACCCCTGACATCCTGTGATTCTATGATTCTGTGAAAACCAAGGAGAAACATTAGAAAAGCTGTGGCCTTAACATCACTTGGAACGCCAGAGACCAGAACAAGCCGGGCGACACCGACCCGGGCGGCCCGGCGCGAGCAGCCCGGCACGCATGCGCAGTGGGCGCTGCCGGGCACCAGGCAGGCACGTGACACACCCCGACGCTCGAGCACAGCGGCCCAGAGGCCTCTGCGTGACTTTCACGTGATACGTGACACCTGACGTCACCGCGAGGCCGCGCGGCGATTGGCGGCCAGCGCTGCGCACGGCACGGTGGCGGTTCGCTCCGCGCTGCGCAGGCGCAGCGGCTGCCGGCGGCAGTGCCGGGCCCGCGGGTGCCGCAGCGGTGTGGGAGCGGAGAGCGGGGTGGCGGCGGCTCCCCTGCCCCTGCCCCTGCCCCTGCCCCGTCCGTGCCCGCCGCCGCCATGAAGATCTGGACCTCGGAGCACGTTTTCGAGTAAGTGCATCACGGGGGCGGGGAGAGGGACGAAGCAGGGCTGGCCTTGGGGAGGGCGGCCGCCCCTGCGGTGGGCGGAGGGTTGAGGGGGCTTCTCCGCCCCTGGGCTGCGTGCCCCGGGCCGGCTCGGCGCCGCAGCCCAGCCGCCGCTCGCTCGTGTCCGTTGACCTTCCCCCTGCGCGTCCTTGCCGCCCCGGGGTCACGCTGCTGGGACGCGGGCGCCGCCGCTGCCAGCGGGGCGGGGGATTCCGCCAGCTGAGGGGACGCGGCCGCTGGCCCGTGGAAGCCGCTTAAAGCCCAAGCGGGACGCGCACCTGTGAGCGGGATCCAGCCGCGGTGTCCGCCCCGCTGAGGGTCGGCTTTACGCTGTCCTCCCTTTTTGGGTGTAGCACTGACCAAAGCAGCGTGAGTCGCTTCATGTGGTTGGGGCTCAAGTTATCTGAAACTCCTCTGGTGAAAAGTGATCCAAAGGAAACGTTTGTTAGAGAAAGGTAACAACCTAATTATTATTACTGAAACCTGAAAAAAATTGCAGTCACAGGGCAAATGTTCTTATCTAATTATAAGCCAAAAGGTAATAGAACTCTGGAGTCATGATTAGTCAGGACACACCCAGCTTGCATGTACCACTGTCCAATTCATGAAATAAATGTTTTCTTCTAGAGAAAGACAGTTGTGGGACTGATGTGTTCAGTTTTAACAGAGTTCCTATTAAAAACCAAAGGTGTACAACTTTGTGTCTGGATTCTGTTCTGGCAGCCACCCCTGGGAAACGGTGACGACGGCAGCCATGCAGAAATACCCAAACCCCATGAACCCCAGCGTGGTGGGAGTCGATGTCTTGGCCAGACACGTGGACCCCAGTGGGAAGCTGCACAGCCACAGGCTGCTCAGCACCGAGTGGGGAATACCCTCCATCGTCAAATCCGTGCGTATTGTGTCACAGCGCTCGAAGGGATGCTGGAGGGAGGGGCAACTCATGAACCAAGTGTTGTAATAGAAGTGTATAATTTCATAACTTTGATGGCTTACAAATAGAAGCATTTATGTCTTGGGAAAGCTCAACAACAGCACATACAGTGATTTCCTGATAGCCAGAAACTGCCCAGCTCTTAGACTGCTTCCATCTTGAAAATGAGATCGACCTCAACTGAGTAGTTTTATTTTAAGCTAAACCCTAATTCTGTTGTCTCGGTGTCTGTTCAATACAATAACCCCTACTTATGCAGTAAAAAAGTTGCAGTTGGCTAGCGCAATTAATCCTGTATATGTTTGACATTCTTCTAGATCATTGGCACGTGCAGAACAAAGACGTATGTTCAGGAGCACTCTGTTGTTGACCCAGTGAAAAAAACAATGGAGCTTAGATCCAGTAATGTAAGTAGTTGTGTCTGTGTGATTGAAATAAATTACAGATTATAATAATGCCTTGTAAATTTGAAAAGGGAAATCATCTTGAAAATGACTTGAAAATTGCATTAGAACAAAGAAGTTAAAGGTTTAAGTAATGTGTTTATAGTTGCCCAGTTCCATTTTTCAGAAAGGAACTACTTGATTTTTTGGAACTTGTCAGCACCAAAGCATCTGAACAAACTGATGAGCAGGACAGGAGTAGTTTTGAGGGCAGGGGGTGGCATGTTAAGAAGAAATTTTTACAAGCCATTTGGTGTACACCGTCACCGTTTCCTAATCATGTAACGTTTTGCTCTTTGTCCTACTCCATCTGTCTGATCCCACTGTTGAAATGTTCTTACAAATGTGGTAATGTATATTGGTAAATGATTCAAAAACTTAAAGAGAACTAGATCAGCACATGCTGAACTTGGAGATTTCTCTATCTTGTTCTACAACCCTAATACTTGCAAGAAAACTATAATGTTTAAATCAGATAAAAACATTAGTTTTGAATCTGCAGTTTTATTTACTACATTCTTTTCATATCTTTACCAAGGGGTAATCTTATCTTGTATTCTACAGATTTCATTTACAAACCTAGTGTCAGTAGATGAGAGGCTTGTCTATAAACCACACCCTCACGAACCAGACAAGTAAGTACCTGTTTGTTCTGAGATTGCCTTGAAGTAGGACAGGCTTTGAAAATTTCCATGGTTTCCCTTGAACAGAAGATGAGGTTTACATCACCGCTGTTATGGTGACTTGTCTAAAAAATATTTAAATGGACTGTCATTTTCTCTAGTGACATTGTGTTTGCAGAGTACTACTGGGAAACAGTGTCACGCTATGCTGGAGTCCAGTTCAGATCACCTTTTGGGGAGCTGACCCGTAACTGCGTCTGTGTATGTCTTCAGTTATCAGCCTGAGCACAGAACCTGCACTAAAAGGCACATGAATCTGCCTTTAGTCTATAATTTTGGAGGCTTAGGTTTTGCTGTTTGTTTGCGTTTTGGTTGGTTGGTTTTTTTAGACAAGTTTAGAGCTTACTGAGTCTATACTGCTGGAACTAATTCTGAAGGATCTTTCTAGAGATTCCAACACAAGAGGTTGTTTCTCTCATGAAAGTCACAAATGTTAAATCCCTGTTGTTGAAGGTGATGTCTTAATACTGTTTTCCCAGTATACCTTCATTCCACACCTGCTGTTTCTGCTTTTAACTTCCTGCTGCTAAAGATGGAAATAGTTGAGTGCCACAAAGGGACACTTTGACTTAATGGGGATTCTTGGGTTTTATTTTATGAGTAGAGGCATAAAGCAGTTCAGCACTGTGCAAGTGGATTGTGTTTATGGGGCAGGAAGGTCAGTGTTTGTATAGCAAAGCTGATGAGGGAATGTACTTCTTGGAGAGGAATAAGTTTCTTTCAGCAATACATTCTTTTTTAAACTACTCAGAATAATTCAGCTTCCTGCTCTCTGTTTCAGAACCATTTTGACACAAGAAGCAATAATATCTGTAAAAGGTGTCAGTCTCAGCAGTTACCTAGAAGGGCTAATGGCAAACACAATTTCTTCCAATGCTAATAAAGTAAGTACGATCCTTGTGTAAAATGTATGACCACTGGCTAAATGACAAAGAGACTAAAAATCTCTCTTAGTTTTTGGCTTTGTCAGCAATGTTAAGAAGGGTTCACGTAGTTCTGCTTTTACTGGACAGACTGAATGCTCAGTTTGCTGGACTTCCTCTTTTTTTTTCCTTTTGTGAATGGAGATAATAAATTATTGTTGGCAAAGTCTCTGAATCTTCACTGGGAAAAACATCTCCACTCACTTAACAGTCTGGCACTGTCATTCTTTTGCTGCCTTCTTGATGCTATCTGTTAGTTTTTGCTGTTGAAAAACAATACACATCCAGACAGATCAGAAATAGTTATGTGGTAGTAATGAAGTGGTGTTTTAGTTGAGGGTCTGTCCTCTGGAAATCCAAAGATGTCTTCAGTTCAGCTTCAAGAATGGTAAGACAATCTGGATAAGAAGTCTTTCGCGGTTCATGATGAGGGAGAGCACTGCTGACATAAGGAATTTTTTCATGAAACGTAAGGCAGGTATGTTCTTGCAGTACTCTGGTTATTGAAGTAAAAAGTATCACAGAGGCATGTATTTCTGTACTTTTTCTTTTTTCAGCTATTGTGTCTTTAGTCATTTTCAGTAAGACAGGGTTTAAACTATTATTTACTAAGATGTATACACTGATAAACTTTTCTTTAACTGTAGGGCCGTGAAGCATTGGAATGGGTAATTAATAGACTGAATGCTGAAATTGAAGAGTTCACAGCTTCAGCAAGAGGAACCATGAGGAATTCAATGGCAGCAGCAGCATTTGTAGAGAAATGATAGTAAATAAACCTGTGCTACTAATGAGGTTTAACAATCTGAAGCTTCACTCCAAACCTAAGTACATGTGTCCTTTGTTATTTAAAGGCATACCTGTATATTCGGCATGTTTCAAATTTAATTTGGAGAAAAGCTGAATTCTTACTAATGAGGCTGATGCACACAGCCTAGTTAATATATTGGTTCAGCTGGACAGAATTTTGGTTACAGATGAAGAAATAATTTTCAAATATAGTTCCTGTATTTACATGAACACTAACTTATGTTTTCGGATATAAAGTAGCCTCATTTAGCAAAGAGGCTGCATATGGTGGAGGAGACTGGCATGTTAGGTTAACTTGTATGGAATTTTTATTCTTGTGTGACTTCTGGACTACCTCTTTTGGGACCAAGCCCAAAATTAAACAGAATGGTTTGTTCCAGCGTTGGTTTTGTTTGTTAATTCTTGATAGTTACGTGATACAACTTGGTTTAATAGAAAGTTTCTTACTTGATGCTTGAAATACAAAAGAATGTACAAAATATTTTTTTATAAGCTTTTTAAATTGTTTAACTGGTTGAGCTAACATGGTACTTAAATTGTTTTTCAGTCAGTATAGGTAAAACATACCAAGTGTCTCTTATCTACTAAGACGTAAATTCTGTTCCTAAATGCAACTTTAATGAACTGGGTGTACAGTAACTTAAAATAAATTTTTATCTTAAGCTTCTCTAAGAAGTATCTCCATTTCTAAAAGCCTGTTAAATAAAGGGTACAATAAGCACAGAGCCTTAAAATCTTGCAAGCTGCTAGGGCATCTAAGAATAGCAGGTGTTAATGCCAAAATTTCAAAGAACCACTTAAAGGACTAAGAAAACCTTTGTGAATTTGGCTAAAGAAATACCTAAATATAAGAGGAAGTAATATTAAAGAATGTTACTGATATACTGATTAACTTCATCATGCTCCAAAAATAACCTGTTACGTCAACTGAATATTGTTTTGTCCTTTAATTTCAATGTTGTTTTAAGTTCCAGAAGTTCCTTTACCTTTTGAACTAATTTGCTTACAATACAAGGCACTTTAAATGAAAACCTTGAGAATGAAGAGTTTTCTACGGTTTGTGTTTCTTTCTTGGTACTCGCTGTAGATTCTTGGTACTGTCACCAGTCATTAGCTGTGGGAACTTAAAGGTCAGCGCTCGACATCCTCACGCAGTGTGCGGGTCTGCAGCAGTGCTGTTGACATCAGCAGGGGCTGTCGGTCCATGAGGCTCCTTCAGTGCGAAGGGAAAATGGGAAGACACAGCCCTGAATTAGCCAATGCTTGTATTTTGGTGCCAGAGGCTTTTCCTGGAATTTTGATCCTAAGCTTACTAGTAATTTCAAGGCTCTCCCTCAGCCTGTAAGATCTGTAATGTCACCTGTCCCAGCATATTTTATGTTGCATGCCATTTCTGTAATTTCAGAATTTCCTATTGAAAAGTGTCTGCTATATGGAGAACCAGAGCTTATTTTAAGTGGTAAACACACAGGAACACATTCTTCAGTAAGATTTGTGTAGGGGGTAAAAAACCCAGGTGTTTATATATACATATATAAAATCTAAAAATTTAACTATTCTAAATATTTTTCTAAAAATAAATAGTTTGAGACTGCCTTACTAAATTGAAAGCATTGAGGTTTGCCATGCTTTTATAGATTATTACAACTGAAATAACATTTCAATTTTAAAAGTGTTATGTGAAACTTCTGCAAAACTGTACCATCATTTCTGATAAAAATGCAATGCTTGAAACTCATTTTAAATTATTTAAATGACTGTTTAGCCATTAGCATCACTTGGTATTTTAAAGTCAATTTTTTCTTTTCCTAATTTGTCTGCACTAAGGACCGCATAGTAGGAACTCACCATTTGCCCTTGCACTGCAAAAAAACCTTACTGTTTAATTTTTGCAAGCATTCAACAACTTCTTGAAAGATCATTATCTTCTTCTATTTTATTTATACACCTGCATTGTCACACTGTCAGAGAGTATGGCTTTCTGTATGTGATGCTTGTTAAATAAAATTTTATTGGAGTTCTGGCTAGTTCCTGAAACTTTCTGATCTATTTAGTTTTTATAGCGATTAGGTGAGTAATCTAAAATTAGGAGGGTGAAGGTGAAGAAACTCTCTTATATCCTAAAATGCACATTTACAGCTGCTGTGGTCTTTTTTGCTTCATTAGTAACTCTGCTTTTCTGCAAATCCAACACGTTAACTAGCAACCATATTTCAGTTTGTTAGATCCTGTGGGAAGACTTTAAATCTACTTGGATTGAGATGTGTGCTACAATTTAAGGAACGGGTCTACGCTCATGGATTCTAGTGCTAACTATTAGAGCAGAAGAGGACAAAACGTTTGGGTCCGCACAGTCACATAACAGCTTGTCTGTTTACCCCCACTTCTCACAATAGGAGACTGCACCTAAAGCAGCTTTTCTTGATGGGGAGTAGGGGACTGTGTGCAGCAATTGCAACATTATGTGCAACATCACAGAAGGAAGCAGATACCTGCCCTGTGCTCAGTATGCGTATGTGTTCAGATGGCTTCTTCACTAGACCCTTCAGCAAGTCTTGCGTTCCCAGTGGATCAGCTTCACAGTGTGCTGCAGGGCTGTGTCACGGCTGGCAATGCTCCCATGAACGTAGCATGCTATGGATGAATGCACTGATAGTGCAGTGAGTGTGACCTGAGGTAGTACAGAGAAGCTGTGGGTTCTGGTGGGTAGAAGGAATGGAGGAGGTGGGTAAGAGAAAGGGACTAAACTAAAGGACCAGGAAAAAAAGGGGGGGGGGGATGGAAACCACACCACACAAAACCAAAAATGTGGGGAAGGGCCAGGGGAGCAGACGGGGCAGAGGTGGGGGAATGTGATGTGAACAAATGGGTGGCTATTACTCTCATGTTCTGCAAAGTACTGCTTTTGACAATCTGAAATGATGAAAGACGCGCCCATGGAAGAAAGCAAAATCCTAAATTTACTGAGACACTGAAATGACTTGTGTCTATATGAACAGTAAAATAATACCACTTTCTTTAGTCAGCAATAGAAATGAGGTACTTTTTAAAAAGCTTAATTTACCTGAGAAGTATTTAGTTTTGCTGACAATGGGTGTCAGCACCTGTTCCATCATATAGCGGTTAACTATAAATGTAAACCAGTTTGTTTTGGAAAAAAATGGAAAAAACTTTTAACCACTATTTCCTACAATGTTGCTGATCTGTCTATTGTGGTTTATTTTTGCAGTTAAACTGTACAGTCTAGCGTATCTCCAATAAATGTCATGTACAGTAAAACTAAGCACCCGGTGTCTAGTAACTGCAACCGTTCAAAGCCCTCTAGCATTGACAGATAGTCAGTTCAAAGGAAAGATCAGCATCCTGTTGAGGTTCACATTTATAGAGGAACTGAAGAGTGCTGATAAAGAGCTTGTATGAAAACACTGAGTCATTTTAGAATCCGTCTATTTCTCAAGGTGAAGGTTGTTCTTTCACTTGCACAGGACCTGTTCATTTATTTCTCAAATAATTCGATAGCTGTGCTTTATATGTTGCCACATATACTGAATTATTCTAAAGGTGAGGTTACATGTTATTAATACAACAAAGCTGAACTAATTGCTTACCTTCAGTGAAAGGAAATGGTCCTGTGTCTGCCTGCCTACCTTCTTGTTCCTGGCTGTGCTGTCCTACTTCTTCCCTTGCCCTGGAGACAGTGGTCTTCACACCCTTTGTTGAGCCGAAAATACATGAACATGAGAAGTGATATAATCTTTACGCAGCCAGCGGCAAGGTGAGACACGCTGAAAGAGGAGAAATGGAGGATCTCCTGATCTATAGGAAACCATTGGGTGGGCTGACATTATATTGTTTCTCCAATAATTTCATATTGCACCTACTAGAAAGAGTCTTTGATGCTGTAAACACGGTATGTTATTATAAGAGAAAAAAATGGCAGTTTTGTAAAACAGTGACATTGTTAAGTTAAAAACTTCATCTTTCTTCTCAGATACACATATCACAAGAAGTCCAGCACATGATGGCTTTTTTACATTTTTCTCCAGAAAGGTTTGTGACAGTCCTTTAATCAAAAAGTTTAAAAACAATGAACTAAAAGAAGTATCAGCTAGATAACATATATATTATATAATGTGTATTATTATAACTATTACTATACATGACGTATATATTCTATATTATAGGTAATGTATATTATGTATAATCTGTATTATATATAATAAATATTATCTAGCTGAACATGTCAGCCAGAATAGAATAAAATGAACATGTAGTAAACGTTTTCCTAATAATGTACGTAATCCTTTTTACACCACATTAAATGAAACTATTGCCCCTGCTGTAAACTTCGATATTCCCAAAGCCTGTTCAGCTTTGTAGAGACTCTGGTAAGAAATCTGTTTTATAATATGGCAGGTAGCATCATTTGAGTGAGTTCTTGTTAACAGGTTTTCTGGGGACTATGTTGATACTATTTACCTGTGAGATAACTGCTTTGGTTTATCTAGATTTAAACTCATTTACATATAGCAGTTGCCGCAAAATCTAATAGGTATGTTGTGCAATTTGGAGTAAGGAAGTATGTATCAGAACCCATATTTGGAATTTATTTATAATTTATAGCTGTGTCATATTCTGAATGATCTAGCTGAAGTACTAGAAACACTTAACCTTCTTAGCCTGATACTCTGTATGGTTTTATTTTCTCTATTTATAATTGCCAGTTTTGAGGGACATTCAGCAAGCTATGCAATTTCCCTGCTTTTTCTCTGAAAGAACAGGTAGAACAAATGGAAGCAAGGCGCTACTGTACAGATGATGTTATTTCCCCACCTGCAAAGTGAGATGCAATAATGGCCCTTATTCACCTAGGATGCCAAGTCTCCTTTGTCTTTCAAAGAAGCGTAAGCATCTACAAGACTTCAAAATGTCTGAAAATGGTCTCCAGACATTTAAGTCACCTAGGTGTTTTTAAAATTTTTATTCAATATTATCAACTGTAGAGAGAATGTTTTGCATTATCAAACTATTTAATCATAACAACATTTTAAAAGTAAAATAGCTAACAAAAGTTATTAAATACTTTAACGTAGGAAGTAACCCATAAGATTCTTAAAACTTGTGTGTACCTGAGTTCTGCTCTGCAGATCTTGGGTCCCTCCAGAGAATCTTTATGCCTGGTTTTGTACAGTGGACAGCTGAGAACTTGGATGACATTGCACATTTTTTTTTCACTTTGAATCCAGGTGTCCAAAAGTGAAAAACTAACATCTTCATCTGCTTCATCAACTAACCTTCCAAATGTTGTCCTGTAATAGGAAACACCATAGAACTGCAACTTTAAGATGAGAGCTGATTTCGGAGAAGGTTTTCTGCTGGTGCTCTGTGCGGAGTGCTGTACGTAGCCAAGAGGAGATTTACTAGGAGATGACCTGTATTGTCATCAGCATGGCATGATTTCCAGTAGCTGTGGAACAGATTAGGGTCACCAGCAGAGAGAACAGCAGAGCTTTACCAGCACAGCCTAGCATGGCTTACACAGGCAGAGAAAGGAGATAAATCCACAGCTATCAAAGGTAGGAAGCATTCTTACTGACCTGTACTTTTTATACAATAGTGACCATAATTCTGTGTTTCTTTACAGTGTTATTTCATAGTGCAATAACTTTGCCATTTTAAATTAAGGCAGAAGGAACACAGTGAAGAGATTATGGAACTTCTGTTGGAAATCACATTGATCCTGGCTTTTTATTATATTGTAATTTGCCTTTTGTATTATTCTCCCCTGTACAATACACTTGAGAAACTTTTAAAATTAAAATCAGTCACAAAATGATAGTGTTGTAAGACAGCATGTGGGGGTTTTTTAAGGAGTTAGTTATTTTCTTTATGAAGAAAGGGCAGTAAGCAAACTTGTAATTTCATCACAAATTATGCATGTTAAGAAAAATTATTTTGTTTTGCCTTGTACTCTTGATAGAATTACAACCATGTTGCATGAGCTCTAAACTTACAGATGCATTATGAAAACATATTAAGTGTATTCAAGAACTATTTTGGGTCTCATCATTGGTATATAAGCATCTCTTTTTTTTAGTTTGGTAATTTTTGTGTTGTGCTAAATCCCCACAACTTTAATGTTTGGATAGTAAGATATCATTCCTGTCAACTTCAGTCCGTGTTCAGCAGACACCTGCTTCAGCCAAGAGGTGACCTCGGTGGGAGTTCCGCCCATGGTGATTATGTTAAATCCATTATATACGCATCTGGACATCAGTTGTGTAATAACATGGGCAAAGCTTGGGTGTATTCACCTGAAAAGCTGCGGCCTCCTGTATGTGTATAGCTTTTCCTCTCTTGGTCCATAAAATATTTTTGTGATGACTCTCTGAAAAACTTCTGTGCATTCCTGTGTCTGGAAAGACAACAGCAGGTTTCAAGTACTCTGTTTTGCAGCACAGTCTTGAGATGAGCGAAGGCAGCTGTAGATCAGCCTCTTGATCTACTCATACTATAATTAGATGCACCTTTATGAACTGAAATATAACCTGTTCTGTTCTCTTTTTAATTAGATGTCTGCCTTTGATTATTTTTATTCAACAATTCAAACTAACCACAAATAAAAATTACTGTTATTACAGTACAGCTTTTATGTCCAGAGGTACAAAATAAAAGTAATAAAAGAAGACCTCTTTTTATCTGAAAAACAAGTAGAACTGATGTTGCTGAAATGTGTATTTCTTAGTCACAGAATCAGTTTTGCATACTGCTAGCTTTCAAAAATCCTGCACACGCTGCAGAGAAAAATACTGTTTTCTTTGCCATTTTTGTTAGCATCATCAGGAAGATGCATTTTTAGTTAGGTGTTATGAATCAAAAGGAACTAATCCCTCACACCTTTATAGTCAGAGGCCCAATTTGACTTGTTGCCATTTACAACTGCATTTTTTTCTCTCTCCATAACCAGTAAGCAGCCCAGTATCTGAATATCCTATGGTATCTGGAAAAGAAGAGCGAAACCATTTTAATATCTATTCTATTTCATAACTATTATTTTATTCCAGACCTTCAGGACAGGGAGATGGCATTTGACAGGAGGGTATTCTTTGTCAGGCTATCACAGATGCTAAAATCTGGTTGAACAAGGAGAGACATGCCAGGACAGAAGAATGTCTGATCCTGTACATATTATTCTGTGCTTGGACTTCTGTACTGGTCCTCTGTGAAGGAAAATATTCCAAATAAGTCTGTGAGCTCTTACTACTAGAGTTTTTCTGCATCAAAAGAGAAACGGCTAAGAGACATAAAGATTAAAACTGCATGGTTAGTTATTTTGAAAAGTAATATTATTTGGGTTCATTATGTCTTTTTGTTTTCTTTTGGCATGTTATTAGAGATCTTTAGTTTAAAATACTTCTGATTTAACACCAGTCATGTTGTGGATTTACTTGGCTTTTCAGTGTCATCTCTTCAGTCTGCCTGGACCTACCCGGTCTCACTTTTTTGGCCTCCCTGGACCCCTCCAGTGTCAAGACTTCAGCCTCCTTGGAACTCTTTAAAATCCCCTTTTCAGATTCTTTGGATTTATCCAGTCTGAGCTCTTCATCCTCTGTGGACTTCTCCAGTCTCACTTCTTCATCTTCTCTGGACCTTTCAAGTCTCTCATCTTCAGCCTCTTCGGACTTCTCCAGTAGCTCCTCTTCAATCTCCTTAGAGCTCTCCAGTCTCACCTCTTCAGATTCCTGGGAGCGCTCCAGTTTCTCCTCTTCAATTTCACTGGACTTATCAAGTCTCACTTCATCAGGCTCTCTGGATCTCTCTGGCGACAGTTCTTCAATCTCCTTAGACCTCTCAAGTCTCACCTCTATACCCTCCCTGGATTTCTCCAGTCCTACTTCTTCACCCTCCCTCGACCTCTCCAGTCTCACTTCTTCAGCCTCCCTCGATGTTTCCAGTCACAGCTCCTCAGCTTCCTTGGACATTTCCTGTGCAATCCCTCCATCCTCACCAGGTGCCTCAGAGCATACTTCCTCAACCTCTTCGGAATCACTAGATCTCACCGACTTTAACTATTTCATATTTCAGGGCTCCTCTGAATTATCATCGACCTCTGAGGATGCTTCTAATCTCATCTCTACGCCCTTTCTGGATGTCTCCCATCTCACCTTTCAAGATGCTTCTTCCCTCACTTCCTCAGTTTCTTTGGACATTTCTAATCTCACGTCTTTAGCTCGCCCTGACCTGTCCACTCTCACATTTCTGGATGTTGCTAATCACACCGCTTCAGCTTCTCTTGATCTCAGCATCTAACTGTCTTAACATATCCCTTCTCTCTGCAACCTGTCTCTAAGCTTTCCTCTTTTATGTGCTCTAAGTTCTGTCCCCGGAAGTTCTTACCCGAGGAAAGTTCAGGGCTTTACAAATACATCCTGGCATCTAAATAGAACTGGGCATGAAAACAGGTCATACAAATCTATAATGGTGCCTTGTTTACAGCTACATAAACATCAATATATATTCTGGAACTTTTGTAGCGCACAATTTCTGTCACTAATCTAATTCCCATTCTGTCTCAGCATGGTCCCTCTCGCAAAGGTTTACCTTTTTTAATTCAGGCTGAATTTTTATCTTTCAAGATCAACAAATAGTAAACAGAGCAAAATGTGCAAATAATTGCATCCAAGTTGTGTATCTCAAATAATGATTTAAATCTGAGTGCATTGCACTGAGTTGCAGGCAGAGGCATTTCACATGGAGGTACAGAGAGACATGGTGGGAGATGAAAACTCAGGGAAAAAAGAGCAGGTGAGAGGCAGAGGGCAGGGAGACAAACCAGAGATGGTGTGCGGCAGGAACAGAGGGACATGAAGCTGCAAGAAAGACATCCAACCCTGCTAGCATTATTTTTGCTGCCAAGCCATATTAGTGGCCTGGGCTTCCCATGAGGCTTAAAATAATCTTATTGATAATTATTCTATCTATCAAACTGTCAGGTGTTACCATTAAAACAGCATCTGTTTATAAAATCCCCTTTATGAATACATGTAAGTAGTGCAGTTACGTGTGTTGCGTCAAATACATTGCATAGGTAGCAGAGAGGGGTTCCTTATGTATTTGGTGCTTTCTTGTATCTTTTTGTTATCATTGTTGTAGTTGGGTTTAGAAAACAAGTGTGTCTTGTTTCAATATCGTATTACCGGCACCCCTTCTGTGTTAAAAACGTTGACTGTCATAACAATTATTTTTAAATTATTTTTTATAAGTTGGAAAGTTTTGTTCCAATATGCCATGTCTGTTTCAAAATTAGGATAAAGATAGCTCACACAATAAATAAGCAATTAAAACTCCAAATTGAAGAGTCTGTGTTATAAAAATCCTTGGCTCCACATTCTTGTAAACCATTTTCTTCTTTACAGTCATAAGTAGAAAAAATAAGAACTAATGGCAGAGAGGGGTAATAACAACTGCTTTCTCTGGAAAAAAACATACTTTTAACCATTTACTTGGATTCCTAGATTACAGTAGTACCACTAAGGAATGAGTTAATATGTAACTAATGTAAGAGCTATATTGCTAGCCATTAGCCTCATAGAAGACTCAGACTTTAATTTCTGTCCTTTAGTTAATTACCGTGTAGTGTGTTTCTAGCAAATTACCGGCTGTGACTCACGGAAGACACAGACACGCTTTTTTGGACCCCCGGGGCAGGTCCCAGCTGGTCACACCTGAATCCTTCCCGAACACGGAGGGCCCCAAATCTTTCCGAGGCAGTTTCTACCGGGAGGAACAGGGAGAACCATGGCGGTGGAACGCGGTGCATCACGCACGCGCCGGCCATGCCCGGACCGGAGGAGAAGGCGCGGGACGCAGCTTTCCCCAGGGAGTCGCGTGCCACATCCAGCCCTCTGATTGGTCGCTGTCCGAGGAGAGCGCTTGTGACAGGAGGAGAACCTGGGTAGTTGCCATTGGTGAGCTTCCCTGAGGTAATTCAGATTCTGATTGGTGGAGGGGATCATTCCTGCTCGTTGATTGGCTAGTAGGCAGCCTTGCGGTCTTTCCCCTTCCGCTGGGCGCTGACCTTGCCGGGAGCGGAGCAGCCGCAGCCATGGTCGCGTACTGGCGGCAGGCCGGGCTCAGGTACCCGCCGACCAGGCCCCTCTCACCACTTCCTTCCAGTCGCTGTGGCGGCCGGAGGCGGGGGCGTCCTGGGCGGGGAGCGGGGCTGGCGGGGTCACAGCGGTGCGTCGGGGGGGGGGGGAGGTGGTGGAGAAGCTTCCGGGGTGGGTTCGGTTCTCACCATCGTTCTCTCCGCGCTTTTCTGCCCTGTCCGTAGTTACATCCGCTACTCCCAGATCTGCGCCCAGGTTGTGAGGGCAGCAATGAAGCCTCAGTACAAAGCAGAGGCAGAGAGGGCGGCGATGGCCACCGTCAAGACTGTGAAACCCAAAAAGGAATAAAACGTAAGTAAACCGAACGGGCTGGGGTGCCTTATTGTAGCTTTTTATATGAGCAGCGTTGTTATCCCAGTGTTGAGGACAGGCTGTAAGTGCTGGGCTCATTTCTGCTCCGTGTAGAAAACCAGCTCTGAGCTGCGTGTGTGACACTGGAACTGATCTCTGGTTTTGTGCAAATGTGTCTCTGCATCCTGATTATGTGTGGGACAGGAAAAGGCTTAATTTCATTAGTTGTCTCCATCAAGCCCTGCTTTGAACAATTTAGACTTTCGTTAAAGTTGTTATGGACTTATGCAAAACAGCGGAGTTTCTGTACTGATGTTCAAAGTTTTTCTGACTCTTACTTTACTGTTCCCCTAATCAGCAGACTTATTTGTATGAGGGTTATCTCCTGTCTGTGAAAGATAATTGCTACTTGTACCTTTATTTGTGACATTCCATATACCACAAGTAGCTGAAATCTCTTCGAAGTAGAACAGTTTCTATTCCTGATGTGAGATTAAATGTTATTACCTTTTGTTTGAAGCTACCTTGTAGTATTCTTGGATCAAATAACTTGTATTTTAAATCTCTCAAAGGAACTGATCTACGGTGAATGCTCCTAACAGCAAACGGCAAAGCTGTAGGCAAGCTCAAGACTCTGCAATGTAATGTCATCACATTAACTTTAAAACTTGCCCCTCTGTGTAAACCAGCATGCAAATAAATGTAATCTCTGTGAAATGAATGTGTGGAAAGTGGTGTTCCTCTTGAAACAAAGTACTCTGTTTTGCAGATATATTTCTTTGACTTGTGTTAAAATAGAAGACTTTTTATCACAGTCTAGCATGTTTATTTTTAAGGCAGATCTTTTGTTGGATTTCATGCTGATTTTTCAGGTGCATCAATGAGCAAGAGACTTAAACGTTCTTTCAAACTTTTCTGCGTACTTCATTTTGATGATTAATGATTATGTTGGAGAAAAGCGGGGTTTTTTTTCCACTGAAACCTATGTCATCAGAAAATATAGGCATATAATTGTGATAATTAAAAATACCTCTGTCAGTTTTCTCTATTGGAAGTGCTATGCTGTTGGTTTTATAATTCTTGTGATCATGGTGTTCATCTTCCATTTGTGCTTAGGACAAAACTAACTTGGTGAAAATCAATTCGATGAGGCTTAGGGTTATGACAGAACTGGCTGCAGGATATTTCTCCAGGGATGGGCTGCACGGGATCTAATCTCCCTAAGCAGTGAAGTGGGAGTTGGACCCTGGTGTCCTGTACGAGGTGGAGAAGGAGGCACAGAAGTCCCTGGACTCTGATCACACAGCTGTTGAGTGTCCTTGTTATTGCTCTGTCACTTCACTGGGAAGGTAAGGGACACGCACTCACTGGGGAACAGTATAATAAACACTCTGTTCTCAGAGTGTAATAAAACAAGCTCAATTTTTTTCACGTCATTTAAAGTTAGTCCTCATAACTATGATTTTTGTCTATCAAACATTCCAAGTATTGAAGTATTCTATAAAATGGTATATAATTTTTATTTTAAATAATATTACAAATACAATCTCACGTAGATGGCTGTGAATGGTGAGAAACTCTTTTCCTTAAGATATGTTTTTGATTTAGTGATTGCTCTTGAACTTAGGTAGATCTAACTGGCTGCAAACTATTCCAACCAATTTGCTGTACTGAATGACAGGAAGAAAATTTACAATAGTTAGTACATAGGCGAAAAAAAAAGCACCACACCAAAACTTTTACACAGTGTTCACAACTTTGTATGCTAATATAACTCAAATACAAACAAAACAATGATAGTGAATACAAGCTCTGCAAAAATATAAGCCAGCAGTGTGATAGCACTATTAAAATATTACTTTAAAAAAAAAAGAATATGCATATTCAGTCTTTTGCCCCATGTTCTTTCCCCTCCTGCTGCAACTTCAGGAACTGAACTTGTCTGCAGATCTAGATCAGTTTGTAGAGTGTGCAATAAAATAGGTACAGCTCATGGACAAAACACAGACTGTTTACCAGAGAATAAATAAAATGGGTAAGTTGATAGCATATTTTGCTGTTGCATCTGATCTTGAGATATATATATACACACACACACACACACACACACACACACACACAGGCTGTATATTACATTCAGTGTCTGGTGATAATATTGTAGAAGTGAATACATTTACAAGAAAGGCTGTTATGAGACAACTTGTCTTCACAGTGGCTCTTTTGGGGAGAGATCCAGTGTCAACAGTTTGGGAATGCCTAGCTGCCATTAATTTCAAAAGCATTATATTGTAATATTTGATATATTTTGGCCAGATGCAGAAAAAAAAACAATCTTAAGAAATGTGTTATTTTTCAGTATGCAGATGATGGCTACTGCTTTTTCTTTAGTGAGTGTCAACAGGCTTATTCAGAGAATGTTTTGATATTACTATTGGGTTTACTGTGCTTCCTTTTCTGGGCTGGCTTCCACCTCTACCTCTTCATATTCCTCAACATCTGCAGTGGCATCCTGGTACTGCTGGTACTCGGACACAAGGTCGTTGGTGTTACCTTCTGCTTCAGAAAACTCCATCTCATCCATTCCTTCCCCCGTGTACCAATGGAGGAACGCTTTTCTTCTGAACATCGCTGAGAACTGTTCAGAAACCCTGATGAAGAGCTCCTGGATGGCTGTGTTATTGCCAATAAAGGTAGCTGCCATCTTCAGTCCTCGTGGTGGTATGTCACACACAGCCACTTTGACATTATTAGGGATCCACTCCACAAAGTAGGAGCTATTCTTGGTCTGGACAGACAGCAACTGCTCGTCCACTTCTCTGGTGGACATCCGGCCTCTGAAGATGCATGCCACGGTCAAGTAACGTCCGCGGCGAGGGTCGCAGGCTGCCATCATGTTGCGAGCATCAAACATTTGTTGAGTGAGCTCTGGCACCGAGAGGGCTCTGTACTGCTGGCTGCCTCGAGCTGTCAGCGGAGCGAAGCCTGGCATGAAGAAATGCAGGCGAGGAAAGGGCACCATGTTAACCGCCAGCTTTCGCAGATCTGCGTTCAGCTGGCCAGGAAAACGGAGGGAGGTTGTGACACCACTCATTGTTAGGGACACTAAGTGGTTGAGATCACCATAGGTGGGATTGGTGAGCTTTAAAGTTCTAAAACATATATCGTATAGAGCTTCGTTGTCAATGCAAAAGGTTTCATCTGTATTCTCTATGAGTTGATGGATGGAGAGGATGGCATTATACGGCTCTACGACTGTGTCGGATACTTTGGGTGAAGGCACAACACTGAAAGTGTTCATAATCCTGTCGGGATATTCTTCTCTGATTTTGTTGATGAGGAGCGTGCCCATACCTGAGCCTGTACCACCACCAAGCGAATGGATGAGCTGGAATCCTTGCAGGCAGTCACAGCTCTCACACTCATTCCTCACCACATCCATGACATTTTCAATCAGTTCCGCACCTTCTGTGTAATGGCCCTTAGCCCAGTTGTTTCCAGCACCTGAATTACCTATAAATAGAATTACAGAAAGAACAGCCACAAAGTTAACAAGAGAACTGCTAAAGGCTACAAAGATGGGAGTTAAAAGGCTGTTTTGGGACAGTTGACTCCAGTTAGTTTGCTGACAGCATGCTGTACGTACCGTGGATAAAATTGTCAGGTCGAAAGAGTGGGCCTATTTTGCTCGACCGTACACTGTCCATCGTGCCAGGTTCCAGGTCCACCAAGATAGAACGGGGCACATATTTATGGGCTAGAACAAAAGAAAATGAATGCAAATAATTACTGTTAGAAGTCAAAGAGATAGGCTTATAATCTACTCTGAAAAATCCAACCCCCCCTACACTGGGGATACATCTTTATTTTTAATTACTTATTTTAACCTTCCTGTTGGCTCTGCAGACTGCTCTGCCAACACCCAAACAGCGCTGAGCACTCACAATAAGCCTCGTTGAAGTACACGTTAATTCGCTCGAGCTGCAGTGATGCATCCCCACGGTAGTTTCCAGCGATGTCAATTCCATGCTCATCACTGATGACCTCCCAGAACTGAAAATGGAAAGAGGTTCAATACACTCAAAAAGATTTTTATTTTATTTTATTTTATTTTTTTTATTTTTAGCACAATGTGTTCAGCACCAGCTCTGCTGTGCTCCTGCCTGACTGCACGTACATTGGGAACTGTGCCTGAAGTGGGGGATGTTTCGCGTTTGTGTATTAGATCAGAGCAGGGATCCTCCTCTCCCTACTCCCCAAATAAGCTCAAGGAAAACGTTTAGTAGAGCATTTATGCTGCTTAACTATCACCCATGCACTGATAAGTGGAGGTCTTCAATTTGTTCCCTTTATAGTAAAGGAAAATTGATATTAGTCTAAATAACACGGGTACTAGTTGGTATGAGTTTGTGATCTGTGGATTGGGGAGGGTGGCTTTGAGGCCTCTCATGCACAAATATGACTGTGGCTCAGACAAATTTGTGTGCGAGCAATGCTTTCCACAAACATGTCGGTCCTAAATGTGCTATCTCGACATTCACATGGATGTCTCGTACTGGGGCTCTTATCTAAGCAGCAGCCACAGCAGTGCTAATGTAGACACACCCACCCACTATAATGACCAGCCTATTTTAATTGTAAAGGTCTCCTGGTTTAGCATCCTGTCTCATTTTGAGTGTACAAATACACCATTGCCAACATCTGCATGGTATTTTAGAATGTGTGTGTACTTTTCTACAGGTCTTACTAGACATAAGCTGTTTCCAGATCAATGCCAACAGAAAAAAACATATAAGCCTTTCAACTACCACACTTGCTGCATTCAAGCTGTCTGGGTCTAACATGACATTCCCTGGCCATCCACAGCTTCATGTGGAAAGAAAGGGAAGCAAGGTGAGATTTGTGGGCACAAGAAACAGGAAAAACACAACAGAACAATCCTTGAGCTATCACGTGTCTTCAAAGACCTCCTAGTCCCAAGTTAACGTACTTTTTTGACAACTTCCTACTAATCAATAATTTTAAAAAATGGACTTCACGCAGCAAAAAGCAATTATTTTTTTTTCTCCTAGAACACAAAGTCAGCAACAAGCAACTTTTCTAGGTAACAGCACAGCAGTACTACTACACAACACCACTCCAAATGACATGACTACCTCTTGCAGGAGGGCAGGTAGTCAGGAATCCTTAATTGCACTTTGTGCCACTCATAGAAAAAAATAATTGATCACTGATAGCACAGGTCATTCTGTTGACTAATACAATCCCATTTTAATGATTACAATGTGGCAAAGTTACTGGACTAAAGCACTGGGATCACAACTTTGCATCCCTGGAATTCCTGGCTCCTTCACTTGTCCCAGTATTTTGCAGACTGGATTAGTGTCCCTGGGAATACGAGTCCCAGCAGGAATGCCCTGGAGCACTTACAATCACTGTGCCATAGCTCTTGCAGATGTTTCATTCTTTGACAGTCTTAACTCAAGCTCATCTTATGACTTTCATATCAAAATACTCATATTCACCGCTAACGTGCCACGCATCCTACCACTGAGCTAACAAAGCAATAGTTCCCCCAAAAAGTCCCCATCCGTTAACGATGTTTGACCTGCTGCCACTGACAGCACTTACTGCTAATGACCAACACTGAAAAGAGACCTTACCTTAGCTCCAATTTGGTTCCCGCACTGGCCAATCTGAAGATGCACAATTTCACGCATTTTGTGTAGCTCAGACCTGTTGGTGGCTACAACCCAACACAGGTTTTCTAGTCAGAGTCACCAGAACAAGCCTCTTTCTGCTGCTCTATCAGCTACACCCAGCACAGTCCGTCCCAAGGGGCCTTTTTATACCCGCAGGACTGTCACTCAGCCAGCAAGGGGAGTAGCCAGCTGCCCAGGAGCAATCTTAATTTATTAAGTACATGTGCTTCTGCCACATCATTTAAATTTTAACATCATATGAGTCATCCAGGACAACATTCATAATAAAAGCAATAATGATTTTTCAGCAGTAGCCGCCTATAACCACAACATCCAGCGCACTGGCGGGCAAGCTTACAGTTCACTAATAAGCATCATTCTCAGTATCTAACTGCATGAAGGAAGGAGACAGGATCAGTAACAAAAAAAACCCAACGCTTTGTAAAACACAAATATAGCACTGCACTCTCAGTGATATATATTCCTTAAGCATTTAATAAGAATCCAGGAATTTCAGCCAAGCTAAAATCTGAATCAACTTCTGAGTACTTTGCACAGAGGCTCGCTCTTTCTCTCTCTCTTCCCCTCTCTTCCTTTCTTGCCATTAAGACAGACAGTATTTCTTAGATTTCTTATTTTCTTATATCTGAGGTGTAGTAGTTCAGAACTTCCAGGAAAACGCTAGAGTTGAAAAGCCAGTTCCACTGAAGTTAACTATAATGTCCACTGTGTGAAACACTTCACCACAGTAAAGGAAACGATGCAAGCGCTGAGCAAAACATGACACAGTCGTGTTGGCTGCTGATAAACAGGACTAATATCACTGAGCAACAGAAACCCAGAACGGGCTGTCTTCTGGAAGCTTGTAGTAGTTTTATTACATATCAGGTGACTGTCAGTGCTTTGCAAGTGTTCCTTTTAAGGATAGGAAAAGAAACTATAATTAGGGAAGCACCTTAAATTATTTTCTATAGAAAGATGACAGTGGAAGGACTTGACTCATTGAAAGTAACTGCTTTATGGGTTGTTAGTGATAAGGAATCTCTGAGCTTCCATATTGCTCCAAAAGAAAAATCAGCTTATTCCAGACTTCCCCAGCCCAGATGACTTCCACTTCTTCCTCCAGCCAATGCAGGAACAGAAAACTGCTCCTAACCCAAAGTTTAGCAGCAGAAACGCATCGCAAAAAAGTAACTATTATAGCAAACATTCTGCCATCCTCTGCCGAGCTATGAGCCGTCCTCAGTAGGGAAAAACAAAAGTAAGACTTTAAATTCAGGTAGATTAATTTTGTTTCCTTAAAACACAACAGGTTTATCATTTTCCAAAACATAAGTATTCTCTAAACAATTTAGTTTACTAAGGAAGACAACATCACAGTTATGTTCCATTGTCACAGTGTAGATATTTCTACAGGGGCAGTGGATATCTTCTAGAATTTGCTAAGATAAAATTCTAGAATGGCTATTTGGACACCTACTTTGAAAGCAAATTTCATCTTATTCATGCAAATTTCATATATGCTTTCTGCAGTTATGCTTAGCTAAAAGTAATAGCGCAGTTCTGAGTTGTATAGTCAATTGCTGCACTCTGAATGGGAGCTGCATTTACACAGTGTGTCAGAGAGCTACTGACAGCAAATAAATACTACTTAAAATACTCAATGTATTAATCTATAATAGCCACAACTTATGAAGAGGCTGAAGATGCTGATTCAACGCGCAAAAAAATTGGCAAAGTAGTTTCAGAAATAAACATACAAGTATCTCACAAGCAAAGAAAAAAAAGGGGAAGTGAAAGAAATATACAATTAGTTAACACTGGGGTTTGTCTTGCTAAAAATAGCTCCCTGGAATCATGTGCTTTGTCTGAAGAGCTTCCTAACAGTCTTAAACATAACGGCACATGGCACAGAACACCTGAGGTGCTTTGTGAAGCGGAGATGTGTTTGTGCCACTTTTCGCTCTCCTCCCCAAATCGCATCTCCGTGAACCCCCGAGTCTGTCTTTGTAACCATACTTGGTACATGAAAAGCCTGTTTCTCTGTAGATTTTTGTTTGCAGGCCTGTCCTTGCCGAGCTCGGGGAAACCTGAAGCCTTTTGAGTGCAAAGTGGGCTTCCCCGGCAGCGCCACGAACTCGCGCTGCTGCGGATGAGCGCCCAGAGCGTCCCCAGAGAAAGCGGAGACGCTGCGGAAGGGCTGGGTCTGGGGACTCGGGCACTGCGAGGATGAGGAGCAGCAGCAGCGGGCACGGCTCTGACCGGCCCGGCCCACAGCGCCCGTTATCGGGCTGCCCGCTCTTCCACTGCCCCAGCGTGGGCCCTGGATACCAAAGGCCTGGCGATATGTGTAGGCTAAAACCATAGACGAGCCAGGCGTTTTTTTGGTGACTGGGGTTTTCTTGTTTCTCTTTTTCTTGGTGTTTTGTTTTGGTGCTACCACAGTACCCACTAGCAACAAATACGGATGTGCTGGGAGGCATTCTGAAATACTTTCTTCTTTTTTAAATATGGTTTCCTTGGGAGGAACTAGCTTTTCACAGTAGCAGAGAAGATTGCTGAGAAGAAAGCCTATTGAGTTTGAGATAGGCCTGGCTACAGGGCACCAGATAATTGTAGAGGGACCTGTGAATGGTTACCAGGTAAGCAGACACTAGTGTCAACTAATCTCGGCTACATCAGGAATGCTACACCCAAAAAATGTTGCATTCAACAGGAAATAAAGACGACCAACTTCACATTTTCACTTAGTAGGAAAAACTATTTAAAGACCGTCTTCCTCTAGCAGGCGGTCCAAATGAAAGAAGGCACTGCCCACTCTTAAATTATCGTCAGTGTAGTTAACCCCATGTGTTTAAACAAATAGCTTTTGTTACAATCGGAGCGGACAACCAAGCAGTTCCTTACCTCGCCCGCACTGCAGATCTATGACCCGGCAAAAACGGGGCTTGCAGCCTGTGAATTCATCCGCTGGGCAGTGCCCTTCCTTGGGCCCGACTGCCACAACCGCAGTTACTGCTGAGTTTGGATCATTTGATGAATCGTCAAAGAAAGTCACCTGCACGGCAGCCAGGCTCAGTTCTTCCTCTGCTCTTGGTTTTGTTGCTTTGGTTCTCAGTGCCTCCGTTTCTCTATGCATAACGTGGAGCTAACAAATCTCATGCCTTTTCTATAAAAAGTGCTGAGATCTAAGGAAAAAAAGCTACGAGGGAAGAACTGGCTGTGGTTTAGTAAACCTGTTTACCAAAGATGAAAACTCCAGCCAGCATATGGAAAAGAGAGACTAGTAGCTGACCCACACAGATACTTAAACCTTCTGCAGGAAAATTAGAAAACTATTTTTAGTATTGACTGAAACTTGTAGCAGAATCTTTAAATGTGCTGAACCCTTAAGAATAGCCTAAAAAAAGGGACGAAGGCCTGTATTCCTTTGCAAATTATGGCATAAAAAGGCTTGAGAAATTCAGATCTTGGGACTAGTTTAAAAAAAAAAAAAAGCGACCAACCCACCAACCCAGCCTGTCTGCTCTGTGATCACAGAGTTGCCGAGCAGTCCTATACAACGCTAATGTGTTAGGCCAAAGGTCAAGAAACCTGTAACCCATTCTCAGTCTGCATCGGTCACAAAGTCCTCTGGTCGCAAACCCTGTGTTGACAGCAACTGCATATTTGAATCATCGCAGCATTTTAACAGCTTTTCCTTTGCTTACCCCTGCACTCCCTGCAGTGCCAAGTGCACAAGGGGCTGCGGCTCTCGCAGCCTCAGAACAGCGATTTAAGGCCTCTCACCAGGTTTCACAGAATCCCAGAATGTTGGAAGGGACCTCGAAAGCTCCTCCAGTGCAATCCCCCGCCGGAGCAGGAACACCCAGATGAGGTTACACAGAAGGTGTCCAGGCGGGTTGGAATGTCTGCAGAGAAGGAGAATCCACAACCTCCCTGGGCAGCCTGGGCCAGGCTCTGGCACCCTCACCGGGAAGAAGTTTCTTCCCATATTTAAGTGGAACCTCCTGTGTTCCAGTTTGCACCCATTGCCCCTTGTCCTATCGCTGGTTGTCACCCAGAAGAGCCTGGCTCCATCCTCCTGACACTCACCCTTTATATATTTATAAACATTAATGAGGTCACCCCTCAGTCTCCTCTTCTCCAAGCTCAAGAGCCCCAGCTCCCTCAGCCTTTCTGTTCGTCCAGAGAATTACAGAATGGTTGGGGTTGGAAGGGACCTCTGCGGATCCAACCCACCCGCTAACGCAGGGTCACCAGAGCAGATCGCACAGGAATGTGTCCCGGCGGGTTCTGAACGTCTCCAGAGAAGGAAACTCCACAACCTCTCTGGGCGAGGTTCCTTAACCCCTAAGGAATTAAGTTACCATTAGGAAGAATTTAACGACGTACACGCTGTAATTGTCATTAATCCCGCTTCCGGTGGGCAGACGTTGATTAACACGAAATGAGGAGACGATGGAGGCTCCGCAGCGCCCGCCCCGCAGGTGAGCACCGGCCGGGCCCTAGCGCCCGCCCCCGCCCCCGCCCCCGCCCCGCCCCGCCCCGCCCTTAAACGCCGGGCCGGGAGCCGCGCTGGGGAGGAAGGTGCTGCCGCCCCGCAGCATGGCTGGTGTGTCCCGGCTGCTCGCGTCCCTCCTGCTGCTGCTCTGGGGCTGCCTCTGCCCGCCCGCCCGCGCCGGCCTCTACTTCAGAGAAGGGCAGAGCTGCTACAAGCCGGCCCCGCGCAGGGCTCCCGGCCTGAGGTGAGGCTCGCTCCCGCCCACCCCGTCCCTCAGGGGGCTGCCGCCCGGACCCCTCCGAGCGGCCTCACGGAGAGGAACCCGGGGGTGCCCCTGGGGTGGGGCTGGGCGGGCACGGTTTGCAAACCCGGCATCGCCCGGGCTCGGGGTGGGGGACTCCCCGGGGCGGGCAGCCCCGGCCCCCGGTGCCCGGTCAGGGTTCGGGGGGGTCCCCGGGGCCGGCAGCCCCGGCCCCCGGTGCCCGGTCAGGGTTCGGGGGGGTCCCCGGGGCCGGCAGCCCTGGCCCCCGGTGCCCGGTCAGGGTTCGGGGGGGTCCCCGGGGCCGGCAGCCCCGGCCCCCGGTGCCCGTTCGGGGGTCCCGGGGGTGGGGGGCGCTCCGCAGTGACGGTCACGAGACCGGTCACGCTGCCCGCGGTCACGTGACCCGCGATGCTCGCCGGCCACTCTCAGTTACGAAATTCTTTGAAAATTGCCTTAAGAAAAGAAAAAATCCCGCAGTTTGCCTGAAAATACAGGCAGGAGCAGCAAGGGAACTAGTTGTTCTTTCTGCCGCCGCGCAGGACCTACCCCCGCCCGCACGAGTACCTGGACATCTCCACGCTGCCCGAGAGCTGGGACTGGAGGAACGTGAACGGCGTCAACTTCGCCAGCACCACTCGGAACCAGCACATCCCGCAGTACTGCGGGTCCTGCTGGGCCCACGGCAGCACCAGCGCTTTGGCAGGTACGCCGCGCATAGGGCTGCGCGCTGCCTTCTCGCCCGCCAAGCCGGTTGCCCCCAGTGATTTATAGTTTTTGGAAAGCAAAGGAGGTTTATCTTCAGCTTACAAAGTTGCTGGTAGAAAGAAGAGGTGCCAAATTACTGCAGTGATTAATGCAGCAAAAGCTGAGGCTGAGATGTTTCTGAATACACAGGAACAGGGGGAATTCCCAAGCTGGCAGCTGAAGGCAAGGAGGTTTGGTTTCAATAAAGCAATCGCAGTGAGGCTGTCCCCACCCGCTCAGAAATACTGTGAGGGGGGAACATCGGCATGGTTAAAAAGCTGCTTGCAGATGGAATGTGTTAAAAGCTCCTGCTGTTTAGGGCCTGGAGTAAGACCTGGGTTTTCTGCCCCTCTCTCTGGAGCTGTGGTGATGGTAGCAGCAGATGCCAAGGCAGTGACCGTCTCTGCTTCCCTTTTTTGGTACCTCAGCCTGCTGAGCTACATCTACAGCAGCGAGGGCTGCTCAGCGCAGCCTGGAGATGAGGAAATGAAAGAAGTTGCCTCCTGTGGGAAGGGCTTGTGGGGTATTAGCATCAAGAGCCCCATCATTCAAATGAACTGACTACCAGAGCACACAGACAAATCTGGTTTCAGGAGATATCCATCAGCTTTGTGGGAAAAGGGAAGAAGGGGTTTGCTTCAACTGGAGGAGTATTTTGTCTAGAGAGAATACATGATGATTTGCATGCAACAGCAACATGCTGCAGCAGTTTGTGTAGGGAGGCTACAAAAGGATTAACTCTGAAGGACAAATAGAGGAAACTGCAGAAATGGGAAAACGCAGGTGCAAGCAGAGAGCAGGAATTGCAAAGGATCTGTTCTTAAGCAATACAAGAATATAGATATGTATGAAACCTGCCATGATGCAGTGAAGTTCTAGGATAGGTAAAATACAGCAACTTCTTAATTATATAACTTGGGTTAAAACTTAACCAACTTAACCAGTATGTGCATCTTTGTAAGTATGAAAGGCTGATTTTAAAAATCAGGATATTTTTTCTGAACTGCTGTGACTAGTTAAAGCGTTCGTTTCTTCTCCTGTTGCTGCCAGACTAGGCTGGGATAATGCCTCCCAGTCCTGTCAAGTGTAGTTGAATGTTGTTAGCACTAATAGGATTAAAAGTACCACAGTGGCATCAGTTAAGACTCTTAATGCACTGTGAGAAGCAGTTTATAAATACTCATCAGGAAGCTTCTCTGCCAAGTAAGCCAGTTGTTTCCTATAAAATTAGGCAGCAGGGTGATGATGCCTGTCTGAGATGGCATGATAACATGGAGATGTTGGCATAACAGCGAGGATATACTTCTGAAAGCTTTTCCTTGCTTTAAGTTTGTGAAGACTGTCTCTTGAGATCTGGGCTGCAGGGGCTTATGACTGTCTGCGTGGGTTTATGCATAAATCTTTACTCCCGTAAAAGACGCTGGTGGGAGCTGGTTTTATGTGTATTTGAAAACTCTTTGCTGTCAAAGCCAGGAAACAGATCTGGAAGTTTTCAGCAGCTGTGACTTGAATTAAAAGAGGTCTAGGGCACTTCAGGGCTTTAAACAGATCTTACTCATCTGCATATTTTTGCGGAGTTTTTAATGGAAAAAAAACTTAATGGAAACCCACAATAAGTCGTCAGCCTGCCGGTTTGAGTTGGTCATGCTGTGTGCCTCGCTGTCAGCAGTAAAGGCTTTTCCAACCACAACTACTGTTGCCTGCAAACAGTTACAGGTTCAACAACGGACAGGCAGTTTTAACACTAGTTGCAATGTGTAACCACCCACTTATTCCACTAACAAACTCCAATTTCTTATCCTTACAGATCGAATCAACATAAAGAGAAAAGGGGCATGGCCTTCTGCCTACCTGTCTGTTCAGAATGTGATCGATTGTGCCGAGGCAGGATCCTGTGAAGGTGGAGACCACTCAGGTGTTTGGATGTATGCCCACAACCACGGCATCCCAGATGAGACCTGCAACAACTACCAAGCTAAGGATCAAAGTATGATGCCTGTTTGCTTTGCTGTAAGACTTCATCTCAGGTTGAGCAGATCTTAGCATGAGAAAAATATATATATAGTTTCTTGGGATTTCAGTGTACTGGTTCCTGCCTTTGTGTAGTACTTGCTGTTTGACTGACAGAACAGGTTTTACTTACAGGCCTGTGGTGTCTCTTTTTACTCTAGCCAGACAGCATAGCATTAAATCATGCCCAGACAAGTTTGCACAGCTAAATGGTTTAAACTTAATCTCTTAAATCTGTGATATACAATCTGTAATGTACTGAAATATTTACATGTATCACCTCAAGCTAAACAAAGGAGAAATGTAACCTTTGTCTGGTCATGTATGACCAGAATAGTTTCTGTATAGAGAAGCACACCTGAAACACTTCCTCATTAAAGCACTTACATCTATGAAGTAGAGAATAGTAGCTAGTGACTGTAGAGACTTCAAATGTGGTTTCCAGAAAGGAATTTAGTTCACCAGTATTAGTGATTAAGTTCTTAATATCTCCCTCAATTAAAAGGAAAAAAAAGCTTAGTGTGGTATCATTAATTCACTTAAAGAAAAGCATTCTTTTGCAATGGTAATCTCACTTCTGTTTTGTAGAGTGTAAGAAGTTTAACCAGTGTGGAACTTGTGTCACTTTTGGAGAATGCCATGTGATAAAGAACTACACTCTCTGGAAAGTTGCTGACTACGGGTCTGTCAGTGGAAGAGAAAAAATGATGGCAGAAATTTATACTAATGGACCAATTAGGTAAAAAAAAATCTTGAATGGTAAAAAAGAAAATGTTTATCATGTAATAATATTGGGACTGAAATATGTGAAAGCCTGTCTAATGACTGAAGGTGTACATCTCCACTCTCCCATGTTAGCAGCTCTGCACTAATACGCAGGCTTTAGCTTGTTTGTAGATAAATTGAGCTCTGAAGCCAAAATGCAAAAAAAAAAAAAAAGTGTTTTAGCCAGGCCCCTGCCCTGATCGCCCTGTATAAAAATGCTTTCTCTGTTTCCTTACAGCTGTGGCATAATGGCTACAGAAAAGTTGGATGCTTACACTGGAGGACTTTACACAGAGTACAACCCCTCGCCTGTGGTGAATCACATTGTATCTGTGGCTGGCTGGGGCGTAGAAAATGGGACAGAATACTGGATTGTTCGGAACTCATGGGGTGAACCCTGGGTAAGGAAACATCGGGGCAAACATGTTTGCAGAATGACTTTAGAGGAAAGGTGGGGTTTTCCCCTTGCAAACAGGAAGCTGCAAAGCTAGCCTGGGGATAGAAAAAGTAAAACTTCCTTTGAACTAGACTAGCAATTAAAAAATGAAACCTAACTAATCTGAAGACAAGGATATTCAGCCAAAGTTACTTGAGTAATGTCAACTCAATCCCAAACGCCACCCTTCCGTGTACATGCAGCTCCTGTTATGGGCAACTATAAATGACTGTTAGTTGTAATCAAGAATCAAGTCACATACCTGGCATAGATGAGGGGGATGTAAATTCACCCAAGTAGATTGCCCCTTTAAACAAGGTTGCCCTGTGAACCCATGTTACACTTCATCTTGAACGAATTACTAAATTCACTTATAATTCATATTTGGAAGACAGAACACAACATTTTTTTTAACAGTTGTTTTCTAATTTACAATGCAAATTAATTCTTTACAGGGTGAAAGAGGGTGGCTGAGGATTGTGACAAGTGCATATCAAAGTGGAAGAGGAGCAGAGTACAACCTTGCTATTGAAGAGGACTGTGCATATGGAGATGTTGTTCTTCCCTGATTCTATATTGTACATCTGTCTGTTTAGGAACTACTTTGTTGGGAAGCTTCCCAACACCACCTTTTTCTGTTTAAAGAATAGTAGGCTAAAACTCTTTCACAGTTCAAAACCATCAGGCAGTTCTGCAAAACTAGCCCAGATAGCAAGAGACAATGTCTTCTAAGCAAATTAAATACAGAGCTGCCTTTAGATAACTTACAACTTAAAGAAATAATTTACCCATTAAAAAGTTGTCTGCCTTGATGCACAGTACCTAAATCATATTGACTTAATCACTGAAACCACATATGTAAATCTCTGCATATTTTAAAAATATAAATTATGTAGGCTTATGAAGAATGAAAAAGTATACTCAATATTTGGGTCTAGAGCTTATATTAAGTTTTCTAACAGTATTGAGCAAATATCTCACAATGATGCAGATGAAAAACCAAAGCTAAGTCTGGAGATGATATATGAAAAAACTAAATCCCCTGTTGTTTCCTTGACCTCCTGGTGAAACAATGTTGTTGGAAATCTCATATAATACAGTTGGTTTTATCCAAGCAAAATGATCAACAGAAAAAGTCTAAACAGTCTTGTCTCTGTTCAAATTCCTGGCTTTAACATGTGATTTGCTGTGCTGTTTTCCTCCCAAAGAGGCAAAGCAAAAATTTGTGATAACCCAGAATTCTTCACTAATTTCAAGAAAGGTAGCAAATTGTCTTCCTTAAAACTGAGCCAGTTACTAAGTGGAAAATCAGTGCCATATGAAATGTTAACTGGCATTGTTAATTGCATGTAATAAATTGACTTTTTATCTCCAATGACTGTATGTGTAAGAGCTTATGAATACATGTTTTCAGTCATCTTATTGTTGTACCTCACAAGCGGTCTCATGCAGCAGCCCCGCTACCCAAAGCTCACCCCAGACAGTCCAGCTTTTACTGGACTCTTTCTTGTGAAAGGGCTGGTTGACACCACAGTGTATACAGCAACTATGATGGTTCAAACAACAATTCAAGTTAAATTACACCATCTCTACCCACACTGGAGATTGATACAAGCTACAAGGAAGTGTCCAACTTCAAGCAAGGGAGAGAAGACATTCAGATGCTGTAGAATGCCACTTGTAAATGTCAATCACCAAAACTTACCACCAATCAAACCAACCTCTGAATAATGCCTCAGTCAAACCTGTAACCTAAAGCTTTTTAGGGGTACACAGGAGGAAAAAAGGTAATCTACACGGGTAAGTGCAGAGGAACTCAAGTGTTCAGAGCAAGCAATACCAACCTTGATCACCAAGGAAATCAAACAAAGTATACTTTGTTTGAACAGCTGGCAAATCTGCAACGGACACAGGAACAAACTGCTCTTGATAATCTCTAAGATGAACCATAAGGCTACATCCTAAAATGAAGCTCTACAGGGTGAATTGTTTCTGTAGTTAATTAGAGAAACAAGCAAATTCAGGGGCTCCAAAAAGCCAAACTTGTATGTTAATTCTACTTAAAATGAGTATGTATGTGAGGGACTGGCTAAGGAAAGGCAAGATGCACTCATTTCTATAAGGGGTTAAGAATCTATACAATTGTATGTTGCCTCAAGAATTATCACAGTAGCTTAAGAGTTCCCATTCATGAATCGCTAACGACAGAGAGGAACAAAGCTATTTGCTTTTTAAATTTACATCCAGTTGGACTTAATACGTCACTCTTCTAAAAAGCAGGTTTTTCAGAAAACAGATGTGCTTGTAAAAGCACAATGGGCTTGTCTATACACCTCACTTTTAAACAAGCAATATTTGCCTATACCAAGAGAAATCCAGCCTGATGAACAAAGAGCAGTCTTAATGAAACTTCAAAAGAAATCTCTGGAAAAGAAAAAAACCTTTATTTAAAGGTTAATTATAATCTTGGGTATATCCCCCACTGTTTGGCATCAACCAGGACAGAGTAAAGTATAAAAACCAAGCCACAACAAGCAGTAACAAAACTGCTGCACACATTTGTATTTTTGGACAGCAGTAGAATTCTGACATGGTAATGAAACTTACCAGTAACAGCTGATGCAGCTATTTAACAAAATATAGATTCTGAAAGATAACACACGCAGGATTCCTCTGTTAATACAAAACTAACTTAGATTCTTACGCCACCACTTGTGTTACATGAAACGCGTGGGGTTTTTTCATAGCAGTAAATATGTACAATATTTAGAATTCTAACATAGCGCAAAGGTGAGAAAGAAGCATTGTGGCTTCTCTGCAGCACAGAGTTAATCACACAAATTCCATTTTTTACAACGCACAACATCAAAACCTAGAGATTTCAAAATTCAGTCTTCAGAGAACTATCTGTAAAGTGGTTTTAGTAGAACTACCTTCCCCGTTCTTCAGGTTTTGGATATTACACAAAGAGTCAGTGACAAATTCTGCAAGCAACCAACTAACATTCTTTGAATTAAATCTGTTTCTCTCCTGCTATTCCCTTCAGAATATTCAGATTTATACTGATTTGTTTAAGAACAGAAAATCCTTCAGTATTATTCAGTTTTCTAAAGTACATTAATGGTCCTTTGATATGAAGCTCAAGGTCACCATGCAAGTCAATCAAACGGCCTTCAGCCCTTTGTTCCCTGTTTTGGGTTTGTCAAATTTTTTGTTTGGGTTTTTTTGTTTTGTTTTTGTCTGGTTTTGATGGGTTTTGTTTGTTGGGGCTTTTTTTTTTTGCCTGTGTTGCCCAGTCATAGAACCTTACTGCGGGAGAGTATGGCAAAGTAGTCATCATGTGCGCTGCATTCTTGATGTTTTCCACTGCTTAGTTCATCATAATAAAGTTAGATTTGCAATGAGCTTAAAAGAAGAAACAAACAAACAAACAAAAAAAAGAAAGAGTGTTTAGTACATTACTCCAATTTATCTGTTCGCGTGTGGATTTCTGCATTATGTAAATAATTTGGATTTCAGGGCCTGGACAGATGTTTTTAAGATAGGAGTGTATTATGACAGACTACTTCCCTTCCTATTCTTTATTTACTACAGTGCTAGTTGCCAAAAGAAGCATTTATCTCTAAGTTCCTCACTACTACCCGGAGATTCTTGATTAAAGGAAAATTGCTTAACACAGGCCCCTAAAAGGGAAGTTATCTGTGAAAACAGCTGGCAGGCATTCCTAGTTCTAGCAATCCTCCTCCTAAACTTTATTTGCAAATTGGAACAAATACAAAAAGGAAGCAGGTATGCAAGGAATAAATGTGACTTACCTATAAACTCAGTGACAGGATCATGTTCGCCTTCTGTTTTAATAGTACCTGCAATACTTTCATTCTCCAAGATTGGAAGAAAAAGCTGTACAAAGTCTGAGGTATATGGAGGAGCAATCACATCCAGCACCTGAAACAGCAGACAAAAATGGATTATTCTTCCTGTTAGAGGGGTAGTAGGGACAATATTTAATTCACAATACTAGTCTTGAAAGCATACAAGTAGTTGCACTTAAGACCTTTTGTTCTCCATTCAAGTAGTTAATTACATATTCTTGTGGTACTCTACCCAGTACCTTAATATTTTCAGGAGTCAAGATCAGTAACACTATGTCACATCCTCGTGAGTACCAATATTACATACATTGATATTACTGACATTACAGACATTGCTCAGAATCTGATCTTGCAATATTTTTGAATCTGAGGTAGGCTGATTTAATATCCAAACACAAAATCAATTTTTGCTGCTGACCTCTGTAACAAAGTATCTGATGAGAGATATATCGGTATCTAGCTTCTCCAGGCACTTGCGGATATAGCTGACAACAGGCAGGACGTATCCTCGACTGAGTAAGTGCACCATCCGATCCAAGAGAGTCTTCTTCAACTCGAGCTGATGGTGTGGGGAGGAAGAATCACAGATTAGAACCTCCTCTCAAAATTGTGCAATTTTTATTGCTAATTCTTACTGATTCAATACCCGCTATGTTACTTTTTAACCATGACTGTATTCTTAAATTAAACTCTTAAAACTGCTGTGACAGCAAAAGCTGTTATCTTGAGTAAGTGTAACTAATATGAAGGAACACAAATACCAAATCCTTTGAGAATCACCTGCTCCATTACATCAAGCTGTGAATGTTCTGTTTCAAAGAGCTTGATGAGAAGCTGTAGAACCTGGGGATGAAGCAGCTGATGGCATGTACTGATCTGCAAACAAGACGGGAAAGTCAGATCCTCAGAACTCCAATTTAAAAACCAACAGAGTAGTCTTTATTAGACAAGTTTACATTCATGTTCAGTGCCAGATGCGAATGCTTTTAGAAAAGTATTCCACCATTTCTTTTTCTGTTACCCAAGATTTCCTGGTGCAAATAATGCTGAGATGACAAAACCAAATAACTAACTCTGAATAGAAGCAGATTCATCTCTATATATTTACGGACTTACTGCAAGTGAGAGGCATTCAGTAAACCAGACATAATTCCACTTACAAGTGGCAAAACTGTTTTTACTCTCCAGCAAGATTTTATATGCACTTTTACCTCATCCAATAATGCCAGATGAACCGGAGTGTGATCAGTCTGCAGTTGGAAGTATCGTGGTTCTGACACGGTCCAGTCCACCCACTTCAATACACCCATGGCCACCACTGGGAACCTACAGAAAGAAAGAGATCACTTTAGCAGAGGAGCATAAAAAACCCCCACCCAACAAAAACAAACAAACAAACCAACCAACCAAGAAATCTCCTAGTAAATTTAAAAATTAAAAAAAAAAAAAGTCTTTCAGTATATTCTAATGGTTGCTAGAGTTTCAGTTTAACTTACAGCAGAATTCATAAAGCTCAAAAAGTTTTGCTTGAAAAGTTGCCAGCACATTGAGAGCAGTTTTCATCAAGAAAGGCTGGAGGAAAATTCTTTCTACAAAGAAACTCCCTGCTCAGCACAAAATGTGAAAAATAGGCAACAAAACTCATATACACTCCTAGTTTGTTCCAGTTTATTCAATATCTGCTATTTCATAGTTTTAAGAGAAGGATGGACACATCTATTGCTAGGGAGGCTTTATTATGAAGACCAACTAATCTATCATCTTTTTCCAGTGGCAGAGAAAAGCATGTTTGATGACACACGATAGACAAGTTGTCAGTGAAAGTCAGAATTTATGTGCTCATGAGAGAGATTCCAAAGAGTCACATGTACAATTTTGAAAGCTGCTTTCAGCCTACAGCTTCACGTGTTCTACAGTGAGGACATTCTCAGAGCGTAGCCTACAAAGGCATTTCCCTTTAGCAGTAGTGCCTCTCCTAAAAAACACATTCTTTCCAACAGCTGAGGCTTGGGACCAGTCTCTGCTCACCTGATGCACTGATAGAGAGTGCTCAGTTCTGCAACCAGCTCTGATGCCCCTTTGTTCTCATTGCAACACAGATTGTGAACAGTTTCAATGGCTTTTGAAGTTGACTTGAGTTCATCCTTGTTTATGCTGACTCTCTTGTTCTGAAAAATTGCAAAGTTTGAATGCAAGAGTTGTGAATATAACAGATGTCTCTGGTTATTGAAGGAAAGGAATTGTAACCTGTGATAAGCCTAAGATCACATAATTTTTCTCAAAACTTACAATCAAATTCAAGTTTCAGAAGAACTAATTTTCAATGAGCTGAAGTACAAGGATGTTTGCTTTATTTAATTCCCTAAGAATTACTTTATCCACTTCATAGAATTAAATTCCTCTTCCTCTGAAAAAGCACATGCAATTCTTGTAGCACAGAACTGCTACTGATAACCTTTGAGGGGAGGTGGAGGAAGAGAGTAAAAATACACAGTGCACTCAAACTGTTATAGTACTATTTGATTATGAGAATCTACGCTTTTTAGTCATTTCAGTTGAAGCCAGAAACATTTCATATTAAAACAAGTAAATCAAGCTGAATACATTATTTTAAAGTGAGCAACTTCACAACCACACATTTTTTTTCAGCACAGTCAAGCCACTGTAGGTAAAAATAATGTTATTCACAGACCCGAACATTACCTTTTTCCACATCTCTACTACACTAGCTGCATATGCCAGTATGTGAATATATTTATGCTTGTGGTCCTGGTTGATCTTAGCACCTGGCTTAAACAATGACTGCATGAATAGGTCCAGAAAGGCAGGTACTCGAATCTGTGAAGAAAACAAATGGTTTGTCAGAGCCTGATAACTGTAACAGGTGACTAAAAATACCTTGCATAGAATGATATATAACACATTCCCCCTTGGGAGTAGGTTAGATAGCCTTCTGAAGGGACACAAACTTCAGATACACACAAACCCACCCCCACTCTCCCACAAAAAACCCAAAACACACCAAACAAAAAACCAGTTACACACTATATTGCTAAAGTATCTAAATGCCACCATTTGTTACCAGAACCCATGTTAGAACAAGGCAGTGAGAAATGTGAAACATGCCCTTTAGGCCTCTTTACAACAAAATGCAAAACTGGGTGGTTTTGTTGTTTTGGTTTTTTGTTTTGTTTTGTTTTTGTTTTTTTCTCCAAAAGAAGTCAGTTAATTCCTTGCCATCTTTATCTCCTATTGAGAAGCTCTTTAATTTAAACTAGATGTAAAAAGACAACTTGGAATGATTACAGGAAAAAATAATCAATCAAGAAGCTAGTGCAAAATACAAGCAGTCATTTCACATTTAGACATTACTTAAAATTATAGAGGAATAATTCTGAGTCCTAACTTCTATTTTGTGTCGATACAAGACGACCTCATATTTCTAAGTGCTACTGCAACAGAAGTAAGTTTCAGAGGTTACAAAAAGAGAGCTACTCACCAGTTCTACTGGAGGTGGGTCCATGCTTGTGAACATTTTGAAGAGGACAGTGATATCTGCTGGATTCAGAGCTCCTTTGGACAACATTGCACCAAGAGCCTGACATGCTCGAGGATAGGAGGCTGCAGTGCCCAGCGCTAAGGTGATCTGACTGGCATCATGGCCTCTAGATGAAGAGCAAACACACACAGCAACTTATTTTCTTCATTCAGACATTTTTGTTTTAGCCTCACTGAATCAACAGGGCACATCCTATGGAAGGTAACGTCTTAGGGCAGAGCCCCTTATCCTGCGTAATTATAGAAATAGGCGTGTATTTCCTTTGTTTGTTTCTAAAATGCTTGCAGAGTAATAAAAATACATATTTTTTTTAAAAGACAAAAACTTCAATTCTTTGCTGTTCTGATTTCAGGTCTCCTAGTACAAGACACTGAACTTTTCTGTTGTTCTCCAAATTAAAGCCTGCTAAAAGGACTGCTCTGTCGCAGCTAATAATTCTCCATTTGCTAGTAAAAGGTAATCAAGAATGAGCAAAAGACAGCAGTTTACAAATTTTGGTGAGTTACATTTCACTAATAATATAACTCTCACTTACTTCTCATGCGCATATCGCTGAACCTCCTGGGCAATCCGTCTGACAGCCGACCCTCCTTGCTCTTCCTGAGCTAATATGGACATCATAGACTGAGCAAAAAGATATGTGTGTTCCCCATGGCACACCATCTTCTGTGAAAGCACACACCCAAAAATCTTACCAGTCAACAAGAAACATACAGTTATGCCTCTGTGATTACACTGCCGCAATAGCAAAGACTTTACTGAAATCTACTCATCAAAAGGAAAACACCACACCACAAACAACTAAACAAGAAAACAAAAAACCCAACAGCCAGTAAAGTACAGAAAACACAACATCACTCTGCATTCATACTATGCAAGAAGAAATGGCTAAATTGAGAACTTAATTTCTTAAATGCCAAAATTGAGAGGAAATTCTATCCTAATAACACTCAGTACTTTCTCTGCAATATTTAAAAAGTACGAGAAGTAAAAAGCCATCTGAAAGTCATTATGCTATTTCACAACACAGAACATACGCTGGATTGATTCAGACAGCAACTTTCACACTGACACAGACGATAAAAGAAATATTTTAATTTGCCAGGAGACTGATTAGACTGATCTTTAGATCTTGCATTAAATGTGAAAGACAGTTCTCCCTTCACCTTTTTATAATCCATTTAATATAAGAAGTGTCACATAAAGCAACCCAAGGAATTCTTAGTCACGGAATGATCAAAAAGCATAAATTTCTATTATTTAACTCAGATATACTTTCTCTTCACAAGCTTTTGTAAGACTTGATGTCGAGATTCTCTACAATCCCACAATGACTTGTATATCTTAAGCAGAAAGGAAAACACTACTTTCTTTCCATAATAAAAAGGAAAAAAACTCACAGCAAACTCAGGGAGGTTTTTTTCAAGGTTTTCTTCTCCTCCATCTAAAATTGTTGCCAGAGATGTACGCAGGACTCTGGAAAATACTTCCAGCTGCTGACACGCTGTTGAAACGCTGGTTATTTCCCCTTGATATCCAGCATCAGATATAAGCTATAAAAACAAAACAAATATTTGTATTATTCACATTTATATTTCAGATACATTCTGTGTCGTCATATAGACTCATTAGGGCAAGATTTCCCTCTGCATATACTTACTGGAATTCATTTATCTTTTAGACTACAGAAAAGGAAACCAATAAAGATGTAGCAAAAAGAAAGTAAACCACAATGAAATAAAAATATTTCAGAGCACAGCAAGATACAACATTCTCTCCTTATAGAACATAAAAAACTGACTGAAATGTTTCACTGCACCAGAAATCCCAAATTTTCAAATACAGATCAAAAGGTAAAAACCCAAAAAACCCCCACAAAACACCAAAAAAACCCCACAAACAACACACCAACAAAAAAAGCAGTCCTTCAAACTGGGAAACTACTTACTACTTGCAACCTGTAACACAATTCCTCCCACCAACGTGTACTTGTGCTGTTCTGACATTTGAATAAGCAATGTTAACAGGCATACATAAAAGATACAGGCAAGACCGCAGCCAATATTTGATGCCAGAACAATTAGCCCTTTATGGGTATTCTCATTTATTAGACTTGACTACACTACCTTCACAGTAAAATTCAGCATTAAACAGTCGGGATGGGCCTCTGCCAACTTGTAAAAGAGATCCCTCCATGTAGTATGTGCTATCATCTGCTCAAGCCAGGCTGGAGTCTGAAAAGATTAGAGCAATAGGGAGAAACGTAAGAATATCTAGTTGCCAAGACCGTTAAAAGTAAACCTTTCACCTCTCAGTAGTCCTGTGAGTTGTTATACAGGACTTTATCATAAAGGAGGATGAATTCCGAGTTTCTAAGTTGTCTAAGGCTCTGAGGACTCCAGTGAGATACAGTTGGTTTTCTGAAACCAGTTGTTACTTAAAGAAAGAGCTTTGAATATACAATTTCCTTTCCCCACCATCTACTCCTCCATTGGCATCTATGTAGATTCCACTCATGTAGACATAGCGACACGGAATCCATGCACACCTCTCCTTCCTCTGTAAAGATGGAATCTGCTTTCCGAGGGTCAAAATGCTTGATAAGTAAGCTCTTTAAATGGTTTTCTACAGTCTCCTGAACTTGCACTGGCTCAACACCTGTACAGAAGGAACAAAAAACTTGGCAATGCAATCCAATCAAACATAGCAGCAACATCTTAAATTTTTCAGCAAGAACAGAAAACACTCAGAAATTTATCAATGCAGATGAGAGGAGAGCCACCAGTTCTACTATCAAGCCACACTGATATAGACAGATCTAGAGATTCTCAACCTTTTTCCTAAATGCAGACTGTTTACGATCACAGGCAGGTCACACTAGTCCTTTTCTCTTGATGTCTTAATCAGTCATGCAAAGAGCAATGCCAGTCATCGCACAAGACTGTCACCGGCCGCAATACAGACTAGAGTCCATCTTTTTAATATATTGGCTATCAGTAGCTTTGACAGTAAACAATACACAAGGTAGTAAAAAGTAGTTCTACATTTCTCAGATGAGAGTATAATACTTTTTGTAATTTGTAAACAAAAGTTTACACTAGCTAAGGGACAAAGGTACCACAAGATCATGCTGAACATGTCTTGCAAGTGGCTGCTGAAGAATTCCTAAGCAGACAGTAACGCAGAACTCTTGTCTAACAGATCACATGCCTCTGTACAAGAACCTTCCAACTAACCACTGATCCACTGAAAGGGAATAGTAACTAGTAATAAGGTAATTGTTTTTCAATATTAATTATATTAATACTATTACAAAGTATCAAATACTGCTAACACCACCTATGTAACAGTACTCTTGCCCTTGTACATGAAAATGAAAAGAAACCACAGTTTATGCAGTTGCTTCAACTGTATTACCCTTTATAACACATTTTGTGGGCATTTCAAAATGTTTATCAACAGATCACTTATTCTCTCAGTGGAATAGACATATTATTATAAAAAAATTAGTCACATACACGTACAGGATGACAACTTTACAATGATCCTCTTTCTGAGCATAATCAGATTTGCACAAATTCAGATATTTCTGACAAAAGGAAGACTACGGACCCAAATTATATTGTATCACTTATCATACCTGTTTGAATGAGCCACTCTGCCAGCAAATTTACAGTCTGTGCCACTGCAGTGTAGTTTTCAGAGAGGAGCTGGATAACATTCTCTGGAGAACCTCCTGCTTGGAAATACCTGATGAAAGGATTACAAAAGAACTATTTGAAAGCGATACTAAAAACCAAGACCAATTGAACTCTAAAGGCAAAACAACAGCATCACTTATACATTTTCACACACATTTCCATACAAAGTGACAACACTGCACCTAGAACACACATAAGGTTACACTCACCTCTTTAACGTGTTAAATATAGACGGCTCCATTATATAGTCAGGAGTTGAAAATTTCTTCAGGCATTCTTGCTGGACTTCGGCATCATCTTCTCCCTCCCCATCCTCATCGTCCTGCTGTTGCACGCACAGTCAATCAGCCACCTTTCTTACCCCGCTTTCCCCCTTTACTCCCATATTTAGGCTATTTTTGCCCACAGAAACTCACGCACTTCGGTTCAACACAGCAAGAGACCAGCTCCCCAGACAAACGCGACTTCTCAAAAGAGAAGGCGCAAAACCAAGCGCCGTCTCGCAGTTGTTTTCCCCCTTTCTCCCCCCGAAACCCCAGGCCCCTCCACAGGACAGACTCTCCCAGCCGCCCTCACACTCGCCGCTTTTCTCCCCAGACGCGGATTCCCCGACCCGCAGAGCGAGAGGGCCCGGGAGCTCCTGTCCGACCCCCCGGGACCAGCGGGTCCCTCGGCAGAGGCTCTGGCCGCGCTCCCCTCACAGGCCGCCCCAGCCCCGGGCCGAGCTGCCGCCTCCCGCCGCACGGCCCCGCGACCGCTCACCGCTCCCCCGTCCGCCTCGTTCCCCCACTCCGCCGCGCTGCCTTCGAAGTAATCGGCGTCCTCCATGGTTCCTCCCGTCCCGTCCCGCCCCGGCGGCAGCCGGAACCAGGCCCCAGCCGCCCTGCGGGGCGGAGCGGAATGGCGGGCGCAGGGAGGGCGGAGCCGCCGGCCGAGGGAGGCGGGAGTGCGGTGGGTGACACCCGGCATCTTCTGCCGCTCCGGGTCCGCGCGGGACGTACTAGACAGAGAGCAGAGGAGGCGCTGGAGCTGGTGAGGGGCTGGCGCACAAGTCTGATGAGGAGCGGCTGAGGGAACGGGGGCTGTTTAGCCTGCAGAACAGGAGGCTGAGGGGAGACCTTATCACTGTCTACAACTGCCTGAAAGGAGGTTGGAGCATGGAGGCTGTTGGTCTCTTCTCCCAAGTAGCAAGCGATAGGACAAGAGGAGATGGCCTAAAGTTGTGCCAGGGAGGTTTAGATTGGATATTAGGAAAAAATTCTTCCCGGAAAGGGCTGTCGGGCATTGGAACAGGCTGCCCAGGGCAGTGGTGGAGTCACCATCCCTGGAGGGGTTTAAAAGGTGTTTAGACAAGGTTCTTAGGGACATGGTTTAGCGATAGAGTTGGGTTATGGTTGGACTCGATGATCCTGAGGGTCTCTTCCAACTCAAATGATTCTATGATTCTAATGTCTTGCCCAATACCGTCCCCTTCCCCCAGGACGAGCTGACAGGAGCCGGCGGCAGCGCGGGCTGTGCCGGGGCAGCCGGTACCTCAGGGCTCGGCCGGTACCTCACGGCTCGGCTGATACCTCAGGGCTCGGCCGATACCTCAGGGCTCGGCCGGTACCTCACAACTCGGCCGGTACCTCACACCTCGGCCGATACCTCACAACTCGGCTGGTACCTCACAGCTCGGCCGGTACCTCACAGCTCAGCCGGTACCTCAGGGCTCGGCCGGTACCTCACGGCTCGGCTGATACCTCACAGCTCGGCCGGTACCTCAGGGCTCGGCCGGTACCTCACGACTCGGCTGATACCTCACAGCTCGGCCGATACCTCACAGCTCGGCCGGTACCTCAGGGCTCGGCCGGTACCTCATAGCTCGGCCGGTACCTCAGGGCTCGGCGCTGCTGCTGCTGCCTGGAGCTGGCGCTTACGGTGGCGAAGTCTGGGGAATTGTGCTTGAAACTGCCCACGAACGCCAGCAGATAAAAATGAAATATGGAAACGTAAAAACTGGCCCTGTGGTGGTGGTTCCCAAGGGGGTGGAGGGTCCCTCTGTCCCAGATTAAGCAGTTCATCCCCGGTCAGTCACCGCAGTAGAGCCAAGGCAGAACGCAGCATCCAGTCAGAGGGGAAAAATGAAGTCAGAGGGAAAAAAGAAGCCAATGGAAATTTAAAAGCATCTTCCCTACCCTGCAAAGCCTCCCAAAGCCTCCCGGTGCAGCAGCAGCAATTAGACAGGGATTTCAAGGGAAGAGGGGAAAAATGGGATGTGTTGATCTTTTCTGGCTGCAGTTGAATAACAGCAGTTTCCTCACGCTTTCTGAAACATGAAGAGGATACAGAAAAACAAGTTGATAGTAAGGATCAAATGTTACGGTAGAATTAAAAAACCAAGAAGCCAAAGAAAAAAGTCAAAGAATAAGGAAGGTAACTTTGGTGGAATGGAAGCGGTAAGGTTTTTAGGATCGGATTTTAATGGACCAGTGCTGGTGTAACTCTGTCCCCAAAACTCGCCACAGAACAACATCACAGTGGTTGTGCTCACCTCGGGATCTCGGTACGGCCTTTCCTGGGGTGCTGGGAGAGCGTCCCGAAGGACCCGGGCTGAGCTGGGTGCTGCCCACAGGCAACAGCAAAGGGAGGGACCGGGTTACAGAGGAAGGGGGAATAAGTTTAAAATGAAAACTGATCATACAATCTGACCTCAGGCAAGGAGATGGGCATGAGTGATGTGGCGAGCATGTGAGAGGAACAGAATCCCTTTGTCTGTCCTCAGATCAGCTCCCGTTCTTCGGTTGTATAAGAGCTTAACTGTAAGAAAGGGGAGGCTGAGGGTGTGTTCTGGGGTTTGGAGGGCAGCCAAGAGCGTTGCTGATTAATTATTTAAAAGATCCTTTATTCTCACTCAGTTTCTAATTGAAAAATAGTAAAAAGTAATTAGTCTTCAATGCAGCCTGTGAAATCGCTTGGTAGGAAAGGCCAAAAAGCCCTGTTCAGAAATAAGTTGATGGAGGATCTTCAAGAGATGCAGCCCTTGCTCAAGTGTGGTCACTGTACTAGTTAAAGGGCTTACTGCACTTAAAATTTCAGTATAAAAAATACACAGCACCACCTGCACTGCAGCATAGTGCAAGTTGTGCTGTTATATGCTGGCCTACATCAGTGAAGCAACTCTTTCCAAAACATTTCTTCAACATTTTTGTGAGCCCAGAATAACGTCCTTTTTGCTCTGTCAGCAGGAAGGAAAAGAGTCTTTTTCAGAATAAAAGGAATGGATTGAAGTGGAGGCACAACGGACACATTCTCTACCGTGCTAGACGGTTGCTCGATTGTCTGCAGTCAGGAAGACAGTAAGGTAACATTGCAGTGCTTATGGAAGCACTGGCCATTTTTTATGAGGAAAGAACTGGGAGCGAAGTGAGAGACTGAGGCTGGAGGCCAATGGAAATATCCTTGAGAAAAAGTTTTTGGCTTATCTCCATTTAGTTAGCGGGCAATTTCCATCTCGTAGACATGAGAAAATAATAGCGTACTCACAACAGACAGTGTGATTAACCACTCAGAACTCCTAAGAAAATATCTGACCTGAATTTAATCTATCCCAAACCATGAAAAAAAGTGTTTTCTGAGAGTCAAGTAAGAAACATCTCTACAGTTCCCATGCTTCATCACTTCTTTTTTTTTGGCTTGCAATGATTGCAATGATGTTGAGTGTTACAAGATGTAAGACAAGTTCTCTGAAGGTGATTTAAGAGTAACTATTATATTACGCTAACAGAAGGTTCCGAAAATTTAAAATTGGAGAAAAAGCAAGTCCAGAACTTAACTAACATTCCAATAAGACTGGATGGGAAAACCACAAAGGTGAGACTTTGTGAGGCTCAGGAGATCCTAGTTCTTTACAGAAGACTGAAGCGAATATGCTTTGTACCACAGATGTCTTCATACAGGTAGGAGAGGCTTCCTTCCCATTGCTGAAATTTGCTGTGCATCTCCTGGGTAGGATATTTGGATCTGCAGTCCAGAGAATTTCGTTGTGCCCAGAGCTTTTGACCTGAAATAGTACATCTTAGCTTCAGTAAAGCATTTTCAGAGCGAGTAAAAGTTTTGTCTGGTGACAACAGCTGGACTTGTAGGACTTCAATGGTAATTATGCTACGAAACTTACTGCTTAGTTGAGTAGAAAAAGTGAACAGTCCAAAGCACCAACTGAGAGACACAGTAGTATTACACATTAATGATACTAGTAATTTCAGTGTCTGAATCTTAAAATTAGAAGTTCTTTTGTCTTTATATGTTTATCTCTTTATTTTGATTGCAGTAACAGAAAATGAATTTCTTTTTTTTTTTTATATATGAGGAATGAACAACACTCAAATCATTTACTTGCAACTTTCCTTGAGGAGAAAACTAGGGACCTGTAACAGAGCCAGACATTTGCTCAATAGCCCTTTGCAGAAGGACTGAAATATCCGAGCTTTCCCCACTTAAGGTCAATAAACAAGAGACAAAGTCACATCAAACCCAACAGTTTCAAGGTATCATTTAAACTGTGATGAAACACTAAATATACCAGAAATTGATTTTGCAAACTAAACTTTTACAGCTTTGAATGGAAAAAATGTTGCTTGTCTTCCTGGGTTAACTGTGTTCTCCCACATGGATTTGTGTTTTTCAAAGTTTCAGTGAAACTTTCGTAAATAAAAGCACCTAGATTTACTTGAATGTCCCTGAAAGATTCTATTATACAGCAAATGAATGCAACAAATTTTTCTCTAAATGCATATTTGACTACATTTTGTGTATAAAAGTTTCTTGAATTGCAATTTCCATCTAATGAGATTTTTATGAGGCACGGTTGGGCAGTGAGAGTATTAAAGATAAAATTTTAAGCCAAATAAATATGCTATTGTCAGCCTTGGTGTCTCGGCTGCAAGCTTTGAGGAAGCAGTAAAGGCATCCCGGGAAGCAGATGTGTGTGAAGAAGAGCCAGATCCAGACAAATGTGGAAAAATACCTTTTTTTTTTTTTTCTTTTTAAACAGAAATGAAGGTTGGTTTCAGAAAGGTTGGGAATGACTCTTCTAACAGAGTAAAAAATACACCAAATATCAAATGCTCAAGTTTCAGTTCTACCCAACTATCAACATTTGTTGCTTGATTTTGAGCAAATTACTTAACAACCATGCTTCAAGATTTCCTACCTAAAGAAGGGCTGAATACAGCTGATGAAATTATCCAACTTCATTTGGTTCCTTCCTAGAATAAAAGAAAAATCTCAAACAGAAGAGCAGACTTCCAACAAAACTGTTTGCTTTTTATTCACGTTTAAAAAAATATCCACCTTGGCATTCTCTGTATGCTAATTACCTCTGCTCCTTGCCCTCTACAAATTCTTTTAGCATCAATTTGTATTCCAGAATTGTTAGCCCTTTACAAATCAGCCAATACATTCAACTAGAGATAAGGTAATAACTTTCAAATTGAGTAGGAAATTACAGCAGCATCAAGTTAGGCAAATGAGTTTTGTCTGAAGAGTTCTTCCTTCTCAAGCAGAACCTCAAGATCGAGCATTCTTGTTTGTACCTTGAGATCCTCAAGTACTGGTAACAGCATTATTCCAGACATCGAACACCATGACACTTTGCTACGAAACTGAGAAGTATTCTGAGACAAAACAAGGTGGGTTTTAGGCTGCCGACATAATGTCTTCCTAGTCTTCTTCAAGCATCAACTTTAAAAGTTTGACCTATGTTTATAAACTGTGGATTGCTTAAAAGCACAGCCTCACAGTGCCCCAAGTACTTTTCAAGATGCGCCTATAGTGGAAACGTTTTCTTCCTTCAAAGCAAGTTCCGGTTGATTTGCAAACTGGTAATTAAACTTACATGTCACTGAAGTATCTCCCAGTTCTATAACGTATGTAGTAAGTTCATTTTTTGTGGTTTCTTAGCTGGAGATATTCTGGCCTTTTAGATACATTCTCTGACCTTGAAAATTTGTATGAGGATCCCAAACTGGGTCACTTACCTGGGGAATGAAGAACTTCCCCCATAAATATGTTTTTCGACGTCCAAGGTGATGAATTTAGGAGTCTTGTTTATCTAGCTTTCCCTAGCTCCTTTGAACTTTCAGTGAGGTTGTATCATAACTTTCTTTCATAGCTGCTCTATTCTCTTATCAACCATATATGCTGTGAGAGTAGGCGGGGGGATAAGGACAGGAGAAAGTAGCCGAATCCAAAGGCAGCAGTCTTTGGGCCACGATGGTGGGCAGAACAATTGGTTGTAAGCTCCCCAGTTCTAAATCACAAATAGGTTAAAAAGAGTCGTTGCTTGTGGCAGCACTGGGCTTCCAGACTCTCTTACATAGATGAACCTTTGTAGCCCAGCAGAGTTTTGCCCTGTGGGAAACAAAACTCAAGGTTAGCACCAAAAATTTCATGAAATCTGTTACTTCATTTTGGATGTTGTGCCTTCAAGAAAAAGAGTGGTGATTAAAAACACTGAGACACATGAATCAGCACACACACTGCAGGAAAGACACGCTGTCTCCTAGGGTTCTAGCTGAATACAAGTTTAAAATACCCTTCATTAATACTTAGAGGTTTTACATAGACATGTGTTTGGTTCTATCACTTGACTCCTTCATTTGTCTTTTTATGGAAGCTCTTCTGATCCTGCCAACGGAAAACTGATCATGTAGTGAAAAAGAACTAGAATGGGCCCCCTTTTCAAGTAGCTTTACAGTCACAACCCTTGTACAGCAGCTCCTTTCTCTGCCTGATCTCTGTTGGCACTCTAGCTATTTTAGTTACAAGAATAATAGAACTCTGAAATCATATAAAATACTGGAAAACTACAAATAGAACCACTATACTTCACTATTAATAATTCACATAAAATTCACAGCCAAAAAACATCAAGTTTGCATAACAGAACTGAGAGAATTCCCAACATCACTACATCTGTCCTAATCTTGTTCTTTCTGCAAACTTTAGTAGTGTATTAAAAAAAAAAAAAAAAGTATTAGCCAAGTCATTTAATAAAACAACTGGGTAAATTAAAATGAAGATATACATTCACATTTTAATTTTGAATTTGCTTATTTTTGTCTACTGGTACCCAGTCTTAGGAAAGCATGTCATGTTACATAAAACCCCCTAATGTCAGCATGTTCTCCTGGTGTTCTCCTTCAAAAACATAGAATTCTCTCTGTATTTGGAATGATGTTTAAAGGCTTTATTTTGTCCTGTCATTAAAACAAAGATTTTTGAGGCAGACTTCCTAAGTGAAAAAAATTAGGAAAACCTGTAAATTCTGGTTTGCTGGTTTTGTTTGTTTGTTTCATTTTTATTAAAAAGAAAATTCTCTGTTACATATTTGGTCAGTTACCCGTTGTTGCAGAGGTATCAGTGAGCACTTGCTGTTGTTAACCTACAGAAGAACTCTCTGTTTTTCCACAGAACCAGGCTAAGTTCATAAGACCCGGAAGTTAGAAAAAAAAAAATCCACCGTATTATTTTAAAATTTAATGCAGTGAAAGATTAGTTTGCCTTCCCACCTCCTCCCCAACTTACTTTTCCAAGTAGACTTGTGCTTTAAACTGCACCCATTTTGCTCAGCTCAGTACATTAAAAGTAGACATTGTAAAAAACAGTTATAACTTTTAATAAGATGAGACTCAGGGTTGAAAACAATTATGAAGCCACTACTCATGGCTGAAATTTTAGCCATCTCTGCAATACAGCAAAATACTCTAGAGCAGTTTACCTACCTAGTCACTGAAACACATCCACTCACAGTATTCAACTAACTGGTTATGACCAGCATCGAAATAGGTTCACTCCTGGAATTTCTATCTTGTCAGTCACCAGAGAGATCTTTCAGTGTAACAGCTTTCACCAGCAGAGCTTCAGAAATCCCCTTGGTAGCTTATTTTATTTACAAAGACACTTCAAAGTTTGTAATAGCACAGAAAGACTTTTTCCCAATGGATGAATTTTCAGAACTATTAAGCTGAGGAAGAAGGGTACAGTTTTGGTTTTGGACAGCACTGTTACGTAAACTCAACATGTATTTTAGGGATGAGGACCTGTTTCTGTGTGACATTCCCCCGATAACAATCTATGGCCTTGATCCTGCTTTTATAGTTAGGAATTTTATCATTTACTTCCATGGAAGAGGTCTTTTGAGTGCCGGCGTTGTCAGAAATACACATAGCATATTAGATACAGTTGGGGAAAGAAGAGAACTTACTCTCTTCCAGAATAAGTTACATAATTTTATAACAACCTTATTAATCTTAGACATTTGTATAGCACCAATCACCAACAGCATTTTCACTAAGGCACTGGACCGGTTCTCAGCTGTGTGGGGTCTATCTCCAGATCGGTGGTTGATTTCCTCTGTAATCGTGTTTTATCTTTTGTTTTTCCTGGTACACATTTTTTGACATTGGAAAACAGGATACAATACAAAACATCCTACACCATTTACAGGAATATTGCGCCACAACTAATTACAAGGTGCTCAGATTCTAAAGTGATGAACATTAATATTTCTGTGCATAGATTTACTGGTAAAAGAAAATCATCCTGCAGGTATCAATTATGTGCAACACACTGGAAAAGAATTAGCTTCAGTTCCTCTGGAGTCAATGACATACTCTAAGTTAAATCCTGTCCTCAATGCCAAGATTCAAAAGAGTTTTTAGATAAATGAAGACAAGCCTGCAGGGCTCCTGTCCATGACAACTGATTCAGTGTGCCTTCAGATGCTTTTCCGTCAAAATCTGTTCCTAACAACTTACAGAGCTTCAGTTTCATCCTCTGAGAGGGCAGTTTTTGATGCTTTTGGAACCAGCTGAATCTTTTTTCAGTCCATAGTGGATTTACATCTCCACATTATTAAAAAACCCACAACCCTTCAGCAGTTATTACTATTTTGCTGCATCACACTGGCTGCTGAGTATGTGTTCTGATGTACAAATTACTAAAAATTCTTGGGTTGAAATAAGTTACTGCAAATGCACAGTAGCTGATTTTGAAACCACAACATCTCTACGATTTATTATTATTTTTACAAAATACCCAAAATGATCAGACCATATTGTAGGTTTCTGGCTTGCCAAAGGTTATGTTTTAAAATCAAAACAATTTCTGAGTTACAGAAGTGCCAAAACCAATCTTGAACCAGGTTTGTTGTTTTTGTTGGTGGTGGTATATATATATATTTTTTTAACCAACCCCCATCCAACAAAACTTAAAACAGAAACAAGAGTTTGTATTGGAAACTGTTTAAAAAACAACCCACCAAATCATGCTTGACCAGACGCCTTGTATGGCAAAGATTTAGCTTAGGGCGATTTAGTGCCAAGATATAGACCCTCTATGGGTTTATAATGGAAATACTGACACAACCTCAACTCTAGTGATGCGAATGTGCCCTAAAACACTGTACTTGCTTTTATTAATCAAAGTGGTAGTGTTTACATTTGCAGGTATCTTACACTTCAGCATCACGACGAATACTGAGTAGGATGAGTTACGTTTTGGCTGCAAGGTCAGAAGTTTCCAAACAGATGAATGAGACAGAAGTGAAAGTCCTCGATCATGAAAACAAGAAGTTCAAATAAATAAATAAAACAAAACTAGGAAATATGGGTAAGCATTAGGTTGGAATGGTTCAATTAACTGCAAATTATGGCCACTAAATTAGAGACAGAAGAAAACGCAGTTAATTATTAAATAGCAAGCATTAAAGCTTTATGGTTTTGTATTTAAAAAAAAAAAGCTGTTAAAAATAAGACTTGCATTTACCAGGCCACCAAACTGCATGGACTAATAAAGAGACTAACAAAGGCAATACTGAGACATTAAGACACACACACGCTCCATACTTGTACAACTCAACCATATTCAAAACAATTGCCTTTTTCCTCACTTAACAACAACAAAAAAGCATCCCCTAAACATTTCTGTTCATATAAAGCTTTAGGTTTCTTAAACTGTTGCTGTCTTACATAGCTCATTATGTATCCTTCTCATTATCAGATGAAGAAACTTATTTTTTTAAATGGAGCTGCTTTGTTACTCTCAGATTAGAGATTACATTCCTCACACCGCTACAGGTTTTCTCCATGTGTAAATTTGGTGTTTACACCAACTCCTCCTAGGCTTAAAAAGATAAGGGTTGGCACTAAATTAAAGATTTTGGCTCCAGTAACTAAAATTAAGGCTCGCAATTAATTTCCTTTCCACTACGTGTGCCCCATTTTTTACCTAGTGGAAACACCAGCCCTTAACCTACAGGCACTGGATACATTCTTAAATCATAGAGGGCTATTTTTGGTCATGTTTTCCTGCAGTTCTACAAAGTTTAGGTGGCAACTTTCTAAACGTGTGAACAGGAAAGATCATTTTTCAACAATGAGCAGCAACTGCAGCTAAAATTTTTAGGTGATTTAGTATCTTCCGAAAGATCACTAGTAATTTTGAATTAAGAGAGATGGGACAGTAACTCCATCAAGTCCCAGCTCTTCACACAAAAATGGCCTCGGTGATTGTCATTTAAAAGTTTAGCCACAAGAGCAATGAAAACTCACAATTCTCAACAGTCGCAGTTCTTCGTGTTAAAAAGGCATCTGATACCTGAAACAAATCCAGCTGCACAGACATCACTGACCACAGCCTAATTTTAATTTAAACTGGACCTCTTCCCAGAAAAGAAAGTGAACACAGTCTGATGGGTGGAGAGAAGCTAGTGGGAAAGGCAGAGAGGCAAGGATTTTGGTGTTTGGGT